>NC_141922.1:2287500-2472500 GCF_057802395.1 Ceratotherium simum simum
CTCGTTAGGCCCGCCCTGCTGAGAACCACCACTGGGACACGGAGAGACCTGGGGCGGCAGGAAAGGAGCGAGGGGGCAGAGGGCCACCTGCCACCAGGAAATGTGGTCACCTGCCACGCAAGAGGGCAGGGCCCTGGGGGTGGCTTCATGAGGAAAGGGCTGCCTCCCGACTAGTCTTCACTTTTATTCCTTTAATTAACGAAAGTACTGACAAGAATGGGGAGAGGAAATCGACAGGAACAGGAGACTGGGGCACCATGGTGATGTCTGAGAGGCAGTAATTTCTCCCGGAGATATCCTACTGCTGACATCAAAAGCCGGAAGCAGTGGATGCTTTTTCCTTTTAACAAAAACTTACTCCCGGTAGTCGGATGATTGTGGAACAGGCTGTCTGAACTCCTCAGCAATCTGAGATGCAGTGCTGTGTCTTTGTGCCCCAAGAAAAGAGGCCGCAGGGCAGCACGAGGTGGCGTGGCCTGCGGTGGAGGGGCCAGGACCCTCCGGCAGGTGTCATGAATCCCACAGCCCAAGCCTCAGGGTGCTCCGGATACGGGCGTCTCTCCACCCCTCCCCGACCTGCTCATCCAGATGTCACAGGCCAGCCAGTCTCATCTCCTCACTGGCAGGTGGGGAAACTGAGGCACAGAGAGGGGCTGGGCTGGCCTCACACTGGGGAGCAGGGCTGGGACTGGGGGCGGAGGCCACCAGGAAGCCCCACTGGCTTACTTTGCAGGTTGTTGGGGAGTTCTGTGCCAGGCGGGCATAGGCTGCCTTTTCTGTGACTCAGGTGCCTGCGGAGTGGGCTGGGGGCCGGGCACCGGGCCTGAGTGCCTGCTCAGGATGTTTCTCGCTGCTGCCCCCAAAGCTCAGGCGAGACAGGTCTCGTTTGTCCCGTCCGTGTGGCTGCCGAGTGCAGGACCAGCACCCCTGCTGGTTAAGAAACGGCAGCACAGAAACGGGCTCAGGAGAGTGCACTCGTCAGCAGGAGCCCAGGCTGCCACAGAGAGGCCCAGCAGAGAAAACCACTTACTTTCTGTCACATGAGCCTATGGCTGGTGGCCGGGCGCCACCTGTTCGTTCAGGACCCTCCAAGTGCTCTGTCGCCCCCCGGCCACTGTCCGTCTGCTGGCTGAAGCCAGCGCTTTGCCACAGCTGGGCAGCTGCCAGCAGGCAGGGCCAAGAGACGGGGAAGGCCAGCTCAGGAGAGGGGCCGTCACTGCCACCGAACCCCATGGCAGGGAGTGCAGTCAGACGTCCACAACCCAACCGCAGAGGGCCTGCAGCGTGTGGGGTGGGGGCGAGGGGTCTTCCTTGAACAGCCAGAGGACAGAAGCCACACTGAATTTTTTTTTTTTTTTTTTTTTTTTGCTGAGGAAGAATTGCCCTGAGCTAACATCTGTGCCAGTCTTTCTCTACTTTATATGTGGGACACCGCCACAGCATGGCTGGTGAGTGGAGTAGGTCCGCGCCTGGGATCCAAACCCGTGATCCTGGGCCTCCAAAGCAGAGCCCACAGAACTTTAGCAGCTCGGCCACGGGGCTGGGCCCTGAAAATTATCTGAGGTGATATGATCTTCACTTTGCCCAAGGGGATCTGGCTGATTGAGGGGACCAGAGACTGAGGTCGGCCATGGGGGTGGCTAACCGGGTCTATGCGACGGAGGCCCTGATAAAGACCTTGGACACAAGGCTGGGGGCTTCCCTGGTTGGCCACACTCCGCATGCTGTCACATCGCTGCCAGGGGAGCTAAGGCTGCCCAGGACCCCACAGGGAGAGGACACCCAGGAGCTCGAGTCTGGAGCCCCCGGGCCCTGCCCCATGCGCCTCTTCTCAGGGTTGGACCCCTAGACTCTGCAGTTGGTGTCAGAAGTGAGGGTGGTCGTGTGGATTGTTCCCAGGTGACTTCACAGGTGACATGACTCTTCCTAGTCTGTAAGGGACTTTTAACCCCAAGAGGATTTAAGATTAGTATAAAAATTTAAAAGAGAACCACACCCAAAATGTTATTATTTTTGTCAACAATTTGTATATGCTTCATTTTTTAAGCACTTGAACGTTGAAGACAATGTGGCTGATTAGAAGTGACAGAGCAACCTTGTCAGGCCACCGTCACATGTCTAATTGGGCTGGTGGTGTAGACTTCTGATTTTAGGTAGAAACCATATGAAAGTTTATATATAGTATTGGAACGTTAGAAAGAGCTTAAGAATTACCATATTTTTTAGCTTAATTTAATAAGTTTAAAATAACTTTTGAAGTATTTGGAAAAGTCAGACAAAGTGTTTGAAAAGTAGATTTAATTTAGACTATGTTAACTTTATAGATATAGCTTAAAAGGTTTGAAGACATATATGGGAGCAAACATTCCTCAAAGTCTCCCTGAAAATGATTATGAGAGTATAAGATTCAAGTGTTGTTCAAACTCTGAAGGAAGAGCATGGTTTGGGGATTTGTAATTTTGACAGCACTAATTTAAAAACACAAAGTGGCTTCTAAGCAGTTGGTCCTGGGCACACTCAGCACCCCGAGGACGTCGAGAGCCTCCCCCCAAGCAAGGTTGCGGGGTGGCGCCCGCCAGGCCCGCTGTCCCCGTGCTCGGAGCTCCGGGGCAGCCTGCCTCTGTAGCTGAGCTCCCACGTGGGCGAGTCCGTGAGCAGCTGCCCAGGCCTCTCTGTGTAGCTGCTTCGCCTGCCCCCTGCCCCCCGCCCCGAGGCCCCGGCTCTGTGGCTCATCCCCCGTCTTCTGCTTGCGGGCCGCCGAGGCTCTTTATCTGGCTCCCTTTGCTCTCGCTGTCCATTTTGCCTGTCTGGGGCCATCTCTGGGTCTGCATGGCTACCGGTCCACTCCTCTGCCCTTTCTCTTCTGTCCCTGCCTCTCTCTGACCCTGTCCCTCTGTCTCATCCCCCCACTCTGACCCCATCTCTCTGTCTCTGTCTCTCTCTCTGTCTCTCCCGGTCTCCCTCTCTCTGTCCTCCCACCCCTACCTTTGCAGAGCCAGAGAGGGGACCAGGGCGTCCGAGTACGTGAGATTCCTTCAGGTGTCGGGGACGAGGGAGTGGAGAGGGCGGATGCGGAACAGGAAGAGACGGAAGGAGAGAGGAGAGGAGTGGTGGGCACCGAGCTGGGCGAGCTCCTCCCTTCCCGCCCTGGAAGGCAGGGCTCTGCTCAGTATGGCAACTCTGCACCCCAGCCCCGCTTCCACCACCCTTCCCTGTGGAGCAAGGAGTCGGTGGGTTCGGGAGGGCATGCCCCTCCCCCAGAGCACAGACCACACTCCAGGAACCTGCTCCAGTGGCCCCACACCTCTTCCCAGTGTCCCTTCTCCGAAGGGCACACTGAGTCTTGTGGTGCACGGCCCTTAGTGGAGGGGTGGCTTTTGGGGGGCGGGGGTGAGCAGACTAGATGTCCATGGGCACCCAGGTGCGATGGGGAAGGGATGTGGACAAGGAGAAGAGGGAGGGGCAGGGAGGGAGGGAGAGGCGGGCCAAGGGCCCTGAGTGTGGGGGGAGGTCAGGGAGAGAAAGTGAAGGGGGGGAGGCTGCTGTGGCCTGAACGCGTCTCCCCAAATTCACAAGTCGAAATCCTCCCCCACAATGTGGTGGCGTTAGGAGGTGGGGCCTCTGGGAGGTGAGAGGGTCGTGGGGGGGCCCTCAGGAGTGAGATAAGTGCCCTTAAAAAAAAGACCCCACAGAGCTCCCTCACCTCTGTGAGGACACAGCAAGAAGTCTGGACCCCAAAGCGGGCGCTCTCCCGACCGTGCAGGCACCCCGATCTCCGTGAGGAATAGCTGTTCACAAGCCCCCGTCAGTGGTGCTGTTGGAGCGGCCGGTCCGCACCGAGGCAGCGTCCGGCCCTGGCCTGTGGGTGCGCCCCAGGAGCAGGGCCCTCACACCAGATGGGCTCTCACGGCCCATCAGGAAAGATGTTGTGGAAATCTGACTTGGATGGCACCTGCCACCCGGCAGGGGTGTAACAGACACTGTCTGTGCCCCGGTGGGGGGGCACGGCCAATGGCTCCCCGACCTGAGGGCTCAAAAGGCCCATGGGCCTGGAAGGGGACAACTCCGGGTCCAAGGTGTGATGTGTGCTCCCGGCCTGCCCCTCGTCCCGCCCCGGCCCCACCCTCTGCCTCAGTGGACCCCATGCCCAGCCTGTCTGGGCTCTGCTTCCTTCTGAGATAGGAGGCAGGAGGCGAGGGGCACCTAACACACAAGCTGCGGGCGGCTCCCCACGGTGAGCCCCCAAGTGCTCCCCGTGGGCCAGCCCAGGAGGCTGCGGCAGGTCTGGCTGGGATATCAGTGCTCTGCCTCCTCTCCCAGGTGAGCCCCTCCCTTCTCCCTTCTCTGGGGACAGAGTGGGTGTTTCCCCTCCCCCAGGAAGCCACCCTCCTGCCAAAGCAGGGCTGCAACACCAGCTTTCCCAGCAGAGGGAGACACGGAGGAGCTTCCCCACGACTTCCCTCCGTGACGGCCCCCCCTGACGGCCCCCTATGATGGCCCCCTATGATGGGCCACTATGACAGGCCCCCTATGACAGGCCCCCTTATGACAGCCCCTTATGACAGCCCCCCTATGATGGGCACCCCAGGATCCCCCACGATGTGCTCCCTTCCACAGCCCTATCTTCCCAGTGTGGAAACTGAGGCTGGGGGAGGAACAGGGACCTGCCCAGGATTGCAGTGAACCAGCCAGACTCCTGCTCTCCGTGCCTGCCACCTGGAAGATGCTAGAAATAACGACTTTATTGAACAGCTGCTGCTGACCTCATATCTGTCTGAACCTGAGATCCAGGCTTCTTCCTCCACTTGGGGCTGCCTGGTTTAAAACCTGCTTTTCTTCCTGTTGTGGGGGAAGGAACTCAGGGGGGCCCTGAGTTTGCACTGGTTCTGCTGAAGTCAGAGGACTGTCTAGTGAGGGCAATCTGCTTCCCCCACTGACCCCTGGCCCTGGCCACCCACTAAACCTTCCTCTAGGTGGCTCCTGAGCCCCGGCCCCGGTCACCCACTGACCCCTGGGCCTGGCTGCCCACCGACCCTTGATTCCAGACGAGGCCTGAATTAGGAGGCTCCCCTGTGCTTCTTCCTCTCTTCTGGCCCCCTTCCCCCCAGGATCCCCCACAGACCAGCCCAGCACCGCCTGAGGGGCTCTCCCACGCTGCCGGAACTCCCAGCTTGTGCCCTACTTTCACGGCAGCCGGGGAGGCATACATTAGCCTGTTTCCTCCAGGAGGGAGGCCAGGCAGGCCAGGCAGCCCCGGCCCCAGCCCTTGGCTCTGGAGGCCCAGGTATGGCGCAGCAGCCGCAGGGGCCTCCTCTGGTCCTCAGCCACCACTTCAGTCTGTGATGGGGCTCAGAGCTGAAGGGCCTCTCCTGTGGACAGGGAAACCGAGGCCCAAGAGGGGCAGGGAGTCGCCAGGTGAACCAAACCCCTCCGTCGCATCTCTGTGGCCTCAGGCTGAGCCCTGGGCCAGGGAGAAGGTGGGATCAGGCAGCAAGCCTTCTCCCTTCTCCGGCCCATCTGGGGTCCCACCTCTCCTCTCTGCTCTCTCCTGCTCTCTGTAGCCCGAAATGGGAGTCGCTTTGCCCATCCAAACGAGCTCCCCTCTCTTAGCCACTCCAAACTGACCCCTCCCCAGAGGACCAGGTAATGCCAGTGCTGCCCTCAGGCCACCTCGGGGATCTCGGTGAGAACAGCGTGGCCTGAGGGCAGAAGCTGAAGCCAGACCACGGGGCTGCGGAGTGGTGGGGTGGGGGCGGCCTTTCCAGAAGGGGGAACTGCATTGGCAGGGCGGGGCTTGCTGTCACCAGGCCTCCCCCACCCACTGCCCGGTCCTGCTCTTCTCTCTGTACCCGCAAGTCCAGCTGAAGCCCAGGCCTCCCGTCACATGACAGCCCCCGGTGCCAGCTGGGAGCCCAGGAAAGGCCTGGCCTCCCTGACCCCAGCCCAGGCCCTGCCAGCCCCAGCCAGCCCCACCCCCCTAGGGCCAGCTGGCTGAGGGCTCCCTGTTTCTCCTTTCGCCACCTCCAGGCATCATGGACCATGTCTCTGAGCCAGACACGCCCCTCCTCTCCCCAGCGGGCCAGGTCTCCATTTCCCTTCACTGAACCTTCAGGGTTCGACTGTCTTGGCCTGAATATCCTCCGGGGCAGAGGCCTGTGGGTATATTTCCTCCCTTATACCGCGGTTGTTCTTTCCTGGGATTTCGGATTGCTCCTTTCTCTCGTGCTGTCCACCGTCCCACACATGTGACCCCCCACATCGCCACTAGGTGGGCAGTCCACTGGGTCTGCTTTGTGTTTGCTTTGTGTTCATTTGTTTCCTGGAGAACCCCTTCCGGAATAAAAAGATGCTTAAACAATAAAATATTTTAGCGGGGTGCTCCTGGGCCCAGCTCTCCAAGGGTCTCCTGCCACCTCTGGATAAAGCCCAAATTCGACGCCGGCTTTGCAGGGCCCCTCCCCATCCTGCCAGGCTGTCCTTCCAGAATCCCTTAGGAGCGCACCTCCTCCATCGCCCTCCCCTGAAGGCCCCGCCTGCTGCCTGGCTCTCACTCACCGTTTCCAGCCGCCCACCTCTGTCCACGGGCGCCCCTCCAGGCACCCCTTCCCTCTGACCTGCCCTCCTTGTGGGAGCCCCAGACCTCGGACACAGGCCCGTCTCCATGACCTCTGAGTGCAGCTTCCTCGGCTCAGCCCCGAAAGGGCTGGGGCTGCCAGGTGTCCCTCCCCGAGTCCCTTCCCATGTCCATGGTTGGGCCCCAAGCCTGGCTCTGACCCGAGGGAGGAGCTGTGGAGGTTGCTGGGGGCTCAGCTGGAAAGGGCAGTGTCGGGTGCCAGCCACTGTCCTGTCTCCGAGCTGTAGCCCCGTTCAGAGCCTGCCAAGCCTTGGCTCAGGTGCCCAGAGGAGGGGAGTCTTGCTTAGAGGCTGTTCCCCAAAGACAGCACCTCCTCGAGGAGGCAGTGAGCTCCTCGCTCCGAGGGTAACCACGAAGCTCTGGAGGGAGGGCCAGACCGGGGACCTCTGAGGCCGCTCTCTGACACCACCCTTCCTGCCTCTCTGAATGTCCCACTGGGAGCCACAAAACTGCCACCTGCACCGCATCCACAGGGAATGGCCACCATCTGCCAAGCTCCTATTCATCCTCCAAAGCCCTGCTCCTGTCCTCCCACCCAAGGAGACCTCCCTGCACCCGCCCCCTGGTGCCACCTCTGTGGCCCCTCCCCACCCCTCCCCATCCTGCTGCCTGGTGCTCCCTGACAAGAGAGATCCCTGTGCCAGCCCTGTGGCCCACTCCTTGCCCTGGTGCACGGCGGCTGCGCCTCCTTGGAGGGCCCCGGGCTCCGCACTCCTGCTGGCTCGTCTGGCGTCTCCATGCAGGAGTCTGGGCCGCGAAGGAGGCTATTTTTAGCCTGTTATCCTCATAATTGTCTCTGTTTTGCCCTGGTGCTTGGCACAGTTCTGCCGGAAAATGTCAGTCTGTTTCTCCGCACTCAAGGGAAACGGGGACGAGGGGGACCCACGTCCTGGAGGGGAGGGCATCAGCCGCGGCGGTAGGAGAACCCCCTCTGGTCACAGCCCCCTCAGGGGCTCTGTTCTGTCCACTGCAGGAGACGGCGGCCCCAGGGCCACAAGGGCGTCACAGGCAGTCCTGACACCTCCCAGCCAGAGGGGCCCGGGGGTGAGAAGGAGGCCAGGGGTTTTAGACTGTGGGCTGGCTTGTGCCCCAACAGCCCTCGGAACAGGGCCTGGTCTGGAGGAGGAGTGCCAGAACCACTTATGCAATGAATTCTCGTCCGTGAGCATTCACCCTGGCCTTGGGGAGCAGAAACGCTGCTCTCCTCTGACTCCTGGATGAGGCAGGAGCTTGTGGTGCACTCAGACCCTCCATCTCCTGGAGCCCTGTCCTGGTTAGGAGGAACTTTGAAGCCTGCGAGGAGACCCTGACGGGGGTTGCTCCTTTCAGCTGGGGCAGGTAAACTCGCTGCTGTGCTGGGCTTCCTGCCCAGCACAGGCGGACTCCTGTGGGCACCCTCCCGCAGGCTGGGCTGGGATTACTTGGGCGGGAGGTGGGCACCTGTGGGAAGGGCGGACACGCAATGAGGCTTCTCAGCTGGGAGTGGGAGGTGACACGCCCGAGGGTCTGGGGCTAGGACCCACCCCAGACTCAAGTTTCTGGCCCCCAGACCACAATGCCTCCCCCCGCATCTGACTCGTGAGGCCGTCTGGTACCCCTGCTCCCAAGACTCCTTCGGTGCCCCTTGGCCTGGCCTTCACGGGCCTCACCTGCGCCACCCCTCCCCCGCAGCAGCCCACACCTGGGACTCCAACACGCTTCCCAGTGGCTTTGCTTGGTCACACCTTCCCCTGCCAACCTCTGCCACTGTGGCCCCAATCCTCCCATCATCTGCAGGTGATGCCTGGGCTGCCTCCGCCAGGAAGCCCCCCATGGTGCTCGCTCTCATCCCAGTGAGTCCTAGCAAATAAGTCAGCCCTGAACAAATCACCCATGTCACAGCCCCGCTCCCATCCCTGCAGGTCTCCCCATCGCAGGACAGGTGGAGGCACGTGAGGACCCCAGACCAGCTAGCACTTCCTGGCCCTCAGACACGCCTCCCACACAGCCGGCCTGGCCACCCCCACGACTCAGCCACTCAGATACTCTGCATGGGCCTGTCCTCTGCCGGCAGGGCCCTTCTGTGGCCAGCACTGGCCAGTGCGTGTTTATGTGAGCGATGGACAGGGCTCAGCCCGGGGCTGGGCCATCCTCCACGTCATTTCTCCCTCAATTTTCGCTCAATTTTCGAAGTTGTTCTTTATTTAGTGTCTCTCTGCATTTCTACTCTTCTCCCCTCCCCCTCCATCCAGGTGTTGCTATGGGAACCAGGCTGTGGTACCCACAGCATCCTTGATGGATGGGTTTCAGGGGTACCTGTGTGTGCGTGTGTCTGTGTGTGTATGTGTACATGCCTGTGTGTCTATGTGTATGTGTGTGGTAGGATGTGTGTGTGCGTGTGCGGTAGGGTGTGTATGGTAGGGTCTATGTGTCCATGTGTGAGTGTGTATATGGGGTAGGGTGTGTGTGTCTGTGTGTGTGTGGTAGAGTGTGTATGGTAGGGTCTGTGTGTGTGTATGTGTGTGTGGTAGGCTGTGCATGTCTGTGTGTACATGTGCTTGCACGTGTGTATGGTAGGGTGTGTGTGTGCATACGTATGGTAGGATGTGTGTGTGCGTGTGTGGGGGGGGGGGTAGGGTGTGTGTGCATGTGTGTGTGGTGGGGTGGGTGGGGAGGGTGGGGACCTGAGAAGGGCCCCTGGGTTCATGACGGGGACCAGGAGGTCCGGGGAGGGAGGCATTGGAGCCCACATCCTATGATATCCCAGCAGCCCCACCAGGGGCACGACCCCAACACTGCCACCTCGCTTTCCTCCCGGTCGCCCCTCCCGGTTGTCCCCATCCTGGCCCTGGTTGACATCAGCCCGGTCGTGGCTGTCCCTGCTGCGCTCACTGCTGCCCCTCCCCTTCCACCTCCCGTTTGATCTCTGAGGGGCGCGTGGCGCCCTGGCTGCACCCAGCCTCCCCCCTCACGAGGCCTCAGGAGCTCACTTCCCGTGCGGCCCTCAGTCTCCCCGGGGGTGATGTAGTGACCGCAGCTGCAGGCCAAGTTCATTATCAGAATCAGTGCCTGACGCCGGCCTGGTTCTCACAGACCCACTGGGGACAAGTCCTTGCTGTCCCCTGGGCTTCCCCCTCCTCTCACCTCCGTCTCCCTGTCTCTGCAGTGGCTGCACGTGGGCCTTTGTCAAATCGCCAGAGCCCTCCCTGGCTCTTGGGACACAGACAGGGGATGGAGGGGGCCCAGGGGAGAGGGGCTTCCAGGGTGGAGCGGGTGGCCCGGGCTCTGTGCCCACAGCGCTGACAGCAGCCCCCGCCCGTCATCCAGCCTCCCGCCCACCCGGGAGCTCCGTGCCTGGAGTCCTGATGAGCTGCGTGGGTGGGAGAGGAGAGCCGCGGGGGCTGGGCCTTCCTGAAGCCGCCACCACCGCAACCTCCCTTCTCCCGCCTCCCATGTCCCAGCCCAGCAGGCCGGCGGGGGACTTGGGGAAGGGATGCGGGGCATGGGGGCTGGGGGCTCTGAAGAGCCAGAAAGTAGAGGGGGTTTCATCCCACTGCAGAGCCCTGGGCCCCACCAGACCAGGCTCCCAGGGTGGGGCTGTGCCTCCCGGCTCGGACAGGGCAGGGCGGTGCCTCCCTGTCATGTGCCATGAGTGATGCTCTCTTCCCCAGCTCTGCACACCTGACAAGGGGCCATCTGATAGCACCTGCCCGGAGCTGGAATACTTCCTGCACTGAGTAATGTTTTGGATACATTGGGTTAAATAAAATATATGATGAAAATGAATCTCATCTCTTTATTTTTATGGTGGCGTCTAGAAAATGTTCAGTCGCATTTGCGGCTCACTCTATTTCTGTCGCACGGTGCTGTCGCCGGGCCCAGGGGAGGGAGGGCTCAGGACCCCACTGGGGCTGAGTGTCCTTCCAAAGGTGGGGATGAGGCAGGAGTGGGGTGGTCCAGGGGAGACCAGGGGCTGGTCTGTGGATCCTGACGGCCTTGGGGAGGGGCTGGTCCTGGGAGTCCCTGGAGCTCTGGGGTCCCCACCTGTCAACCAGGGAGCACCCGGGACTCCAGAGGGCTCCGTGCTCTGGAAGAGGCCCTGCCCAGGCTCTGAGATGGCCAGTGTCATGGGGGAGTAGCTGCTCCAGGCCCGAGGCCCCAAGCAGTTGTGGTGAGCATGACTGAGGACGCCGCGGGGGAGCCGGCCAGCAGCAGGGCCACCCCCTCTCCTGGCAACGTGGTGCCAGCGCCTGAGGCCAGTTCCATGCTTGTCCGCGGAGGTGGCCTTCCAAAATCGTGACTGAAGTGTGGGGCTGGAGGAGAGCCTGGCAGCCTGGTGCCACGGCTGCTGCCGCCTCTCCCCCCGGCGCTGCGGGCGCCCCAGCCCCGGCTCAGCCTGCAGGCCCATCCTGCACACCCCACCCTCCCTCCCCAGCCCTCCTGCCTCCAGCCTCCTCCAAAAGGCCTCTTGTGGAGGCCCCTCCCTGCCCAGGCCTCAGCTCCCCAGGGTCAGTCTCTCTAGCAGCCACCCCACTCAGGGGCTCTGAGCCACGGTGGGGGGTGTCTCCTGCCCCAAACGTCCAGGGACTCCACTCATGGCCACCTCAGCCCCAGGAGCTCAGGTTAAACATGCAGATTCCCGGGCTACACCTGAGGCCTGCAGGAGAGGGTAATCTGAATTTCTAACAGGCCCCCCAAAGACCCTCGGGGGACCTGCCCTGTCCCCTCTCCACGTAGGAGGCCTTTGGCCCCGGCACCCTGGTGGACAGCCGAGGTCGGTCTCGGGGAGATGGCCCAGGGTCCTCTCTCCTAGGATGGTGTGGACCTTGGTTTCCCCGAGGCCCCCTCTTGCTTCAGGATTAGGCCCAAAGGACCAGGAGGGGCTCAGCCATGGATGCCTGTAGCCCCCCACGTGGATGGTGACCCCTTGGCCCAAAGACGAGTCGCCCGCATCTGAACACAAGGAGTTGCATGTGGGGCTAGCTTCTGGCAGAAGTCTCTGGGTCTGGCCCAAAGTGGACCCTTGCTCATGGCCTCCTCTGTCTCCAGCCTTGGATCCTGGGGCTGGGTGGTGCTGGTGCCCAGAGGTCCGTGTGGGGCTCTGGCGCCTGCCCCGGGGGGACTTCCCAACCCTGACGCCGTGGGGCCTGCCCCCAACATGCCAGGCTGTCCCTGTGCTGGACTCGGCTGTTCAGACTACCCAGCCTCGGGCTGCCACGTCCACCGTGCCCGGGCCCCGGCGGCCAAGCCACGCCCTCCCACTGCGGGGACCATCTCCCCTCGGACCAGGAAGGGCTGCCCACCCTCCTGGGCGACCACTGCTTTCGTCCACTCGGAGCTGCTTTACAGGTCTGCCAGGAGTAGAAAACTCATCAAAGTGCACGTGGCTCCCGTCCACGGAACACACACCAAGTGGGTCTGGCGGCACGCGAGTGACGACGGCCCTGTCTACTTGTAAGTTCATTTCTCCCTCCCTAGTACGTGTGGTTCTCTGAAGTTTCCTTTGAACTGGGTGTGACCTTTTACTGGGCCCTCACTGGTGAGTTTCACAACAGCTTTGACATGTGCGCACTTCACAGTTGGTGAAATCCGAGGATGCGCTTCCTGCACCCACAGTGACCCCGTCCCTAGTAACCTCGAGGGCCTCAGGCCTCCCTAGGGGGCCTCCCTGGGGGTCGTCAGCCTGCAGGCCCCTGCTCCTTCCTCATATCTGGTCCTGGACCCCACTGCAGGCCCTGTCTCGGCCCTGTTGGCTGTGGCCTCACAGCTCTGTGACATGGGCCCCAGACTCTGGGCTCCTCCAGGCAGGTGGGGGTGTGGTTCTGCCAGGACGACCCCACCCCCTCCTTGGCTCTGGGTAGTCACCCTCAGGGTCAGGCCCAAGACGCCAGCACCGCCCGAGGAGCCAGCTCTGGTCCTGCAGCAGCTCTGAGATGGGTCAGGCCTTCCCAGCGTGTTCATGCAGCCCCTCCTGTGGTATCCCCTCCGGCGGTGTCCCCCTCCTACAGTGTCGTCCTCCCACAGTGTCCCCCTCCCGCAGTGTCCCCCTCCCGTGGTGTCCCCTCCCACAGTGTCCCCCTCCCGCAGTGTCCCCCTCCCGTGGTGTCCCCTCCCACAGTGTCCCCCTCCCGTGGTGTCCTCTCCCATGGTGTCCCCCTCCCACAGTGTCCCCCTCCCGTGGTGTCCTCTCCCATGGTGTCCCCCTCCTGTGCTGTCCCCTCCCACAGTGTCCCCCTCCTGCTGTGGTCCCCCTTGTGGTGTCCCCCTCCTGCTATGTTCCCTCCTCCTACAGTGTCCCCTCCTCCCACAGTGTCCCCTCCCATAGTGTCCCCCTCCTGTGGTGTCCCCCTCCCTTGGTGTCCTCCCTCTTGCAGTTTCCCCCTCATGTGGTGTCCCCCTCTGTGGTGTCCCCTACCCCTGCAGTGTCCCCTTCTCCTCCTGGAGGTCCCCTTGTCTGGAGTACCTGTATTCTTGCCCCCTTTCCAAGTGTCCTGACCCTCTGCACACCTCCCAGGGCAGGTGCACTGTGTTACATTGTTACTCTCAGTCCTTGGCTCAGTCCTTGGCTCAGTCCTTCACCAGTGTTCATTTTATGAGGCTGGTGTTATGCTAATACCAAAACCAGACAGAGATGCTATGAAAAAAAGGAAAATCTCTTGTGAATATAGGCACAAAAATCCCTAATAAAATAGTAGCAAACAGAATTCAGCAGTACATAAAAATAGTCACATGCTGTGACTGAGTGAGGCTTATTTCTAGGACATGAGGCTGCCTTAACATTTGAAAATCAAGAAATGTAATCCACCATATTAACAGGCAAAGAAAGAAAAATTGCACAACATCAATCGATGCTGAAAACATAGTCGAGAAAGTTCAACACTCAAGTCATGATAAAAACTCTCAGAAAAACAGGAATAGAGGGAGCTCTCTCAACCTCATAAAGAGCATCTACAAAGGACTTAGAACCAATGTCATACCTGGTGAAAGACCAAGTGTTCACCTCCTGGAATCAGGATAAACAAGGATGTGGCTCTTTCCACACATTCGACACAGTCCTAGAAATTCTAGCCACTGTGATAAGGCAAGAAAAATAAATAAAATGCATGCAGATTGAAAGGAAGAAATAAAACTGCCCCTATTTGCACATGACATGATTGTCTGTGTAGAAAATCCCACAGAATCTACAAATAAAACCCCTAGAGCTAACAAGTGAGTTCAATAAGGCCGAGGATACAATCAACACAAAAACTAACTGTATATTTCTACTAGCAATGAACTTGTGGAATTAGAAAAAGAAATACAATGCCATTTACAATTGCTGGAGAAAATGAAACACTTAGTTAAACTTAACACGTTCAGGACATGCATGCTGTCACTACAAAGACTGATGGACCAAAAGCTCTAAATAAGTGGAGAGATGGACCATGGTCACAGTGGGGAAACTCAATATAGCAAAGACGTCAATTCTCCTCAAATTGATATACAGGTTGAAGGCATTTCCCATAAAAATTCCAGCCAGGTTTTTTTTGTAGATATAGATGAGATTATTCTAAAATTTATCTGGAAAGGCAAAGGAACTAGAATAGCTAAAATAGTTTTGAATAAGAATAAAGAAGGAGGGGGCCGGCCCCGTGGCTTAGCCGTTAAGTGCGCGCACTCCACTGCTGGTGGCCCAGGTTGGGATCCCGGGTGTGTACCAACGCGCCGCTTCTCCGGCCATGCTGAGGCCACGTCCCACATACGGCAACTAGAAGGATGTGCAACTATGACATACAGCTATCTACTGGGGCTTTGGGGGGAAAATAAATAAATAAATAACATCTTTAAAAAAAAAATAATAAAGAAGGAGGAATCAGCTACCCGATTTCAAGGCTGTTGAATAGGCGCGGTCATCAAGACGGTGTGGATTGGGGGCAGGAGGGCGCACAGACCAACGGAAGAGAAGGGAGCACAGGCATAGGCCCCCGCGCGGTTCAGCCCCGTGCTGCCTGCCCGGCCAGGGGGCAAACCGCTGGGCATCCAGCACAGCCGGAACTCCCCTCTCCCACCCCCATGGCTCCTGGGAACCCCTGAACCTCGCAACCCCCTACTGGGCAGGTGGCCCCTCCCAGAGGACACGGAGCACTGGGTGAATGCCTTGGGGGAAGGGCGGGGAGGACAGGGTGGGACAGGCTCTGCAGCGCACTCAGGACGGTGGCTGACCAGGCGCAGGACTGTGGTCTGCGGTCCCCCCACTGCTGCACTTGGGTCTGCACAGACCTCCTTTCGGATTCCTCCCCTGGGTGAACTCGAGCAGTTGCTGCCTACACTGAGAATACCTTCCCTTCCAATGTCTGCTCAGTGCGAGTGGTCCCTTCCTCTCTGGGGGCCCCAGCGGGGCTGCCTGTGCCCACCCAGCTCTACCCAGGGAGGGTGTTTCCTCAAAACCTCTCTGGCTTTGGGGAAATGGGATGTTTTCATTACCACTGCCCTCGACGGGTAATCTGGGGCTTTAAATGACCCTTATCCTGTCTCCCTCCCTGCCTCATTCACATGCCTGGAGAGAGAGTGAGTTCCCCAGCCTTGGAGTTAACCAGCCAGAGGCTGCATGGCCCTGGGCCGGGGATGCCGTGGCAGGAACTTCTGTGGGGGAGGCGGGGATTGGCCACGAAAGTCCTCTCCAGGCCTGAAGTTTAGGGAAGCCAAGGCAGCTTCTCCCAAAGTGAGCTGGTCCTTTCAATGGCACTTGCTGAGAGGAGGGGACAATCCCGGCCTCAGAGAGGTGGCCAAGGAAAGCGTGAAGGAATTGTCAAATGACTGTCAAACCCAGAGACACAGAGGGTGTGGGAGCCCACCCCCAGAGGGAACACCCGTTTCCTCGCCCGCCAGGGCTCCCACTGCTCCCTCCCACAGTGTCACCTCGCACTGTCACCAAGGCGGTCCTTGAAGGAGAAACAACACCTCTGTGATCAGAGCTGCCACCGACAAGGACTCGTGAGTTACCACGGTGAAGCAAGGAAATGTCACTGCCCTGAGGTGTTGTTAAGGATAATGATGCCCCTACTTTGGCTCCAGCAAGGGCCGTCAGGCCTTGGGGTGCCAGGGTCCAAGGCCTACGTGGGGTGCAGCTGCCTGAGTGGGGGCCCCAGAGGAGGTCGACCCACCACCTTTCTGACTGGGCCAGGCTGCTATGCACATATCTTCTGAGGCAGAGGCCTGGTCTGGGAACAAGGAGATTCGGCCCACCTGAGGGAGGCTTAGGTGGCCTGTGCCGGGCTCCACCTCCTGGGGTCACAGATCTGAGACTGGGACATCCCCAGAGAGACCAGTCACCTGGGCTAGCACATGAGCACCCCCCCACACACACACACTCACACGCATGCATACACACACACATGCGTGCACACGCACACGTGCTCACACATGCACACACACACATGCTCACACATGCACACACGCGCACACACACGCAATCACACACACCACCCCTACACTGCCAGAACAGAACTGGTTCTTACAGACCATCCTGTCCAGTCCTCTCCCTTTCAGAAAAAGTGTCGGAATCTGCGAGTTTAATCATTTCCAGCCCCCCGCCCACCCACCCTGGAGAAAGGGGACCAGGTTTGCCAGCAGACACAGCTGCCCACCCCTCGGCTGTGGGCCCTGCCGCAGAGCGGACAGCTCAGGATGGGCAGTCGAGGAGCCGGGTGGGGTCCAGCCCCTCTGTGGTTCCTCCCGGGAGTCGGCTCTCTGCCCCCTTGACGACCGCGTCCCTCCTTCACTACAGGGAGGGGTGGCCCTGTGGCCCCGGACACGCAGGCCACGGCTGCTCCCACACCAGCGTCAGGGGTGTGGGCAGAGGTCTCCCTGCCCGTCCCGGGTCCCCGGGCTCTGAGAGGCCGTGTGGAGGCCTGGCGCTGGCTGTGCGTCCTGGGGCTCTCTGGCTCTCTGCCAGGGGCTTCTGGCCTGGCCAGAGTGGGGCCTGCCCACCCGTGGCCGCTCCCGCTGAGCCAAACTTGCTCCAGACCCTGAGCCTCCTCCTAGGTGTCAGGCCTGGCCCACAGCGGCCATGCACAAACCTGCTCTGCCCGCTCCTCTGCTCAGCTACTCGTCCACTCACTCACTCGTTCAGTCGACAAACATTTATTGGGCATCACCATGTGCCGGAAAGGTGAGACGGAGACGTTTTCCTCCAAGCTTCTTCAAATCTCCCGTGTGAGAGAGACTGACGGAGGAGGCAAGAGCCTGGGCGAGCAGACGCCACAGCGGCATGGGCAGAGAGTTGACAGTGGGGCTCCCGTTCAGGGAGGCCAGGAGGCTGGCTGCTCGCTGAGTTTTCTCTTGTGTCTTCCTTTGTTCATTGTCCACTCATTCGTTCGCTCCGTCCTCATGCTGTCCACGTGCCAGTCATTCGACAGACAGAGTGCCCACCGGCCAGCACCGGGCCCCGTGATGAACACAGGCTCTGCCATGGCGTGGCTGCAGGACACAGAACCCATCACCCGTCAGCCTGTGGCCGGGCGGAGCGGGGAGGGCCTGTCTGGGAGGGCGGCTGGGCCCGGGCTGCGCTTTGACAGCATCATCTCATTCGACTCCATTTAATTCCCGGGACGACCGACAGCAGACGAAGTCGCAGGCTCGGAGGGGAGGGCTTGCCAGGGCCCCACAGCCCCAAGGGACAGAGCTGCCCCTCTTCCCAGACTCCCTCTCCCTCCGGGGTCAGCCCCTGGAGCTCTGCTCCTGCCCACTCCCTCCCTGGCCTCCTTCCTGCTGTCGCCCCCCAGGGATGCAGCCTGGGCTGGGAGGTGCCTGAGCACCTGCCCGGAGCCAGGCCCTTTCCCAGTGCCCTCAGTCCTCTTCACAGCCCCTCAGGGACCCGGGTCACAGCAGGCACAGAGGCTGGCGCCATGTCCCAGGTCACCTGCACCTGTCCTGTTCCCTCAGCTCGGCCAAAGCCGTCTGGGGCCCCGCGCTCCTGGCCAGCAGCCCGGCGTTCTCTTCGCCACCTGCCGCCCGCTCACCCCATTGCTTCTCCCTTCCCGACCACAGACAAGGTCCCCTCTTTTTCTACCAGGCTCCGGTTCCAACCTGTGGTGGGGATGTGCTGGGACCACGTGCTGGGACCCTGCAGTGGAAGGGGCAGGCAAGATCAGGCAGCGCTGTGGTCTACTCTCAGGGTGGAAATCCTAGACCTGCCAGAGGGGATCACAGGTAACTGGGCTCCCTGAGCCCATAGCGACTCAGCTTCTGGCCGTGTGACTGCAGGCCAGAGTGAGGGTCCCTGCTGTCCTGCAGCTGGAGCAGGGCCCCTCGGGGCAGCTATCCCTCGGCCCTCAGCACTCTGGGCTCCCACCCAGCGCCTGGCCCGTGGGGGTGCTGATGTTACATTTGTCAAGAAAAGCCAGGAGGGAAGGGGTGCGTGAGGAGAAGACACCAGGCGTGTGGCTCCCTGCGTAGACCCCACGCTGACGCTCCCTGGTCCTGAGCCCCTCCCCGCCTCCCCGGCCCGTGTGCTGCCTGCCCGTGCAAGGCCCCGGCCCCCAGAGCTGTGCCCCGTGCTCTTCTTCGTGCCTGGACTTCCTCCCTCCCGGGGCCCCTCCGACCTGTGCACGCCCCACTTCTGCCCGTTTCTGCCCAAACGTCACCCTCTCGGACACCATCTCCCCGCTTACCCAACCTGAGGACGTGGCCTGCGCCACCCCCCAGCCCTCCCCCCTCCCTAACCCATACCCGCCTCCAGTGAGTGTGAACACGGCTCCTCTCACAGTGCTGTTTCTCCTGTATTCTGTTGTGTGTCCAAGCACTTTACAGACAAATGCTCAGTCAACCTTCGTTACAACCATACGCGGCAGGCGCTATTTCACAGATGGGGAACCGAGGCACAGAGAGACTCAGTAATCTACCCAAGGCCACACAGCCCATGGTGGAGGAACAGATCTGAGGGTCACCTGGCTGCAGGCGCCTTGATGTCCCTGATGCCCATTCCCCCACGTTCCTCTGTGGGCTCCCCCTGGCGGCCCCAACACCCACTGGAGTGGCCCCTCCCAGCTTCTCCCTCCCTGGCCCCATCTGGCCCCACTCCTGCCCTGCCTGGCCAGCCCTTGGACGGAGAATCAGAAGAAAGAGGTGGGAAGGAGACAGCAGGAGGTGTGTGGGGGAGAGGCCGGAAAGATTTCTGGGGGCTCTGGGGAGACAGACGGGGGCAGCTGGGACTCGCTCCGGCCTGAGACTGAGACGGGGGGCAGCCCCTCGGGAAGGTTGGCTGAGGGCCCCAGCAGAGCAAGCGGAAGTCGCGGAGTCTGACGGGGCATCGACACCACATCACGTGCCATCACCCTGTGACTGACCCTGCCCCCAGCCTGGGCCACATGGACGCCACGAGTGACCTCAGAGCGACTGGCTGAATGGAGCGGAAGGAAGCGAGGTGGCCCGGAGCTTCAGCCTGGCTCGGCCTCCGCCTGGTCTCCTGGGCACGGGCCTTCTCATCAGGCCCCCCCCAGCTGCCCCACGCGGCCTTCCTGAGCTTGAAGCCCCCTTTGCCTCTGCTGCTTTGGAACCTCAGAAGGCTCCCTTCTGCCGAAAGACAGACCCTAAATCCCGGGCCCTGCATTTGAAAAGGACACCACCCCCATCCCCCTGCCACGTGGACTACGGGGTCCCCCACAGCCCACCCTGCAAGCACACACCCACCACCTGGCCTGGCCCTTGCGCGCCACCCTCCTGCCCCGAGACTGGCTAGGTCTTTCCCCTCTCCATGACCTTGTACGCCATTCCCGCTGCGGCAGTACCTTTTCTTTCCTTACCATCTGGCAAACTCCTATCTATGCTTCAAGCCCCAGCTCAAATGCCCCTTCCTTCAAGAGGCCTGCCCTGGTTCTTCCAGGCAGAAGCTGACTGTTTCTACTGGGCATTGGCCTTGTTGAATGGCTGTCCATTTAGGAATCTGTCTCCCTCCCAGGCCTTGAGGCCCAAAGGGCACAGATTGCCTTGGTCACATCTTTTTCTCCCTTTCCCAAGCTGATGGGGGACAGCACATTCTGGGGGCTCAAGTATCCCATGTTGAACGAATGAAGGATTCAGATCGTGGCAGCCTGTGTGGGAGCCATGGGCTGCAGGAGAGCCTGTGTCTTTCCTCCCCATCTCTCCCCACCTATGTGGGATCCCCCTGAAACTTGAGTTCTGCATGGCCTCCGCCGTCCTGCCCACCCAGCTCCACCCTGCGTGGACCTTGGGGGGCGGGGAGCATGGCGAAACTCTCAAATCCACCAGCCACAAGCACAGTGGGTGTGGCCTTGGTCAGAGCCAGCCCCTTGTGAAGTGAGCAGGTTGGATGCCCAGGCCCCCAGCATCTGTCCCAGACCTGGCTGGGGACTGCAGGCTCACATCGTTCAGGGCCTTCCTCGGCCAAGGGCCTCTGGGTGGGGGCCGCGCCCCCACGCTGCTCTCTCTACTGGTCAGTCCAGGTTCCTATATACCCGGTCCCGGGTTTTCCAACTCTAGTGGTGCCTGGGGCACACAGAGAAGTCAAGAACAAAGTGCTGAGGACCCCAGAACGTGCAGACGGCAGTGACCCTGTGGGGGTCCTTGGGGGGATTCCCACTGGGGGGAGCGGCCCTTCTCTGGTGTCTCTCCACTCTCCAGTCTGTCTTTGCCCCCAGCTCACACCCCGCTGCCCAGGACGGGAGTGTCCCGGGTTGGAGCTCTCCCCAGCGCACCTGGTCTGCCCAGGAGTCTCCCCCACTGGATGCCAGTGCCTCCCGCTTGGCGTCCCTCTGCCCCGGCCGCCCTCCCTTGGGTCTCAGGGTTCCAGAGTCCAGCCTGCGGTCCCTCCCACCCTTCCTGAGTGCTGCGGGTAGCGAGGGGACACCCAGCCAGGCTCCTGTCTCCACAGAGTCTCACTGTCATGAAGTTGGGATTCCTTCTCCCAGCGCTCTGCTACCCTGTCCCCTCTTCCCCAGCCCCTCCTTGTTAATGTCGCCCCTCCCCACCCCCGTGATTCCCATCCCCTGCCCACTCATCTCACATCAGAGCACCCAGGATCCTGCCTCCTCCCAGAAGCCTTCCAAGCTGTGCCCGGCTCTGCCCCCTGCCACTGTGAGGGCCGTCCCCCAGCTTCCTCAGACCTCTGGATCGCTTATCCCTGGTCCCCAAACCAGAGTGCGCTGGCCACATCACTGGCACCTGAACGCTACTCTCTAAGAATTGCTCTTTAAGCCCTGCTCACCGCCTAACGACTGACCCCAACCTCGACAGACCCCGTCAGCTCCATCCCCAGGGTCTGAGCCTTTGTCTCCCCAGGGCCCTCTGCCGGCTCCTGGGGAAGCGGGGGCCTGCCCAGCCTGCAGCCCACACTGTCCCCAACACCACCCAGGGCTCCGTTTCCCCTAGCTCCCTCTCTTACTCCTCCTGGGACCCCTCCTTCCAAGCTGGGTTGAGGGCCTGGGAAAGAACAGTGGGAGCCTGAGGACACGGCCTTCTCCTGGCCCTCCTCCTAGCCCCTCAGCCTGGGGAGTGGATGCCTGCCGAGCAGGGGCTGTGGGACACTTCCTCACCACGGCCCACGCGCCCTCTCTGCTCAGCATTCAGGCTGCGCCCTTTGATTCAGACCCCCTACGTCCACTCTGAACCAGCCACTGGGCAACTTCCTTTGCCCTGGACGTGGCCGCCAGCCCAGGCCCGGCCCATGCGTGGCCCCCACCCGCGGCCTGCCGTGTGCTCAGAGCGCCAATGCAGAGGTCACCTATGTCCCCATTCCCCACCTATCAACAGGGCCTGCAGTTCCCCCCTCCCCAGGCAGCCCTTTGTCACCATGGAAACAGTGCCTTCCTCCGGGAGCCCCAGGGATTGAAGCCCTGATTCAGATGCCGGGCCTTTGAGGACCGCTGTCCTCCAGTGTCACATCACCTCAGTGTGGCCTGGGGGGTCCAGCTCCACCTGACTGGGATCTGGGAGGTGTTGAGGGTCTTTAGCTAGCTCCCTGCCATGACACATCCTCAGGGCCAATTCTGGCCCCTCTTCCATGGGCAAATGGTCATGCCACCGTGTCTAGTGAGGGTTGGGGAAAGCCAGTGTGTCCCTACAGATTCCCAGAGGCTGGGCCGGGCTGCACTGGGGTCACCTGTCCTGCCCCCCTCCATATCCTCCAGAGGTCAGAGAAGGACTCGTCCTTGTCACAGAGCAGAGGGGCAGCAAGCTTGCCCTTGGGGGCAAGTGGAGGGCAAGTGCCCTCTCCACGAGTGGAGAGCGTGGACAGAGAAAGCTCCCACCCAGAAGCGGAAGGACCCCCCGAGGCAGTTGCTGCCACATCCCAGGGGAAGCCTCACTCTGGGGCTTTCTCTCTGCACCCAGCTTTCTGATGGCCTGGAGACTGGCCTGGAGACTGGCCTGCAGAGATGAGGCCTCAGTCAGCCGCCCGCAGGCCCCAGCCTCCCTGTGATCTCACAGCCTGGGGCCACCTCTCCAAGGGCACTGTCAGCGTGGGGCCGCTTCTGGTAGAAACCTCTGGAAAGGCTCTCCTGTGAGGCCACTCCCAGGTTCCTCAGGGACCAATTTCCTCCTCAGCCCCGTGGCTGGAGGCTGCAGTGGCTGGAGAGGCCCTTTCGCATTCTCCTCGGCCCCCTTCTTTCCCACTCGCCTCCTCAGCCCCAACCACCTGCAAGGCTTCTCGCCTCTCTTTGCCGGGGCCCCACTCGAGTCCGGACCCTCTGTCCACAGGAGGGGGACCCTCCTGTCTCCGCAGTTCGCAGCTCCGAGGCTCAGGACCCGGAGAGCCGCACCATTGCTCGATTCCCTCCGGAGCGGCTGGACACCCGTCAGGAGCCCACGAGTCAGGAGCCTGCTCTCTGTGGGGGCTCTTCCAGGGCCCCAGGGTGGCTGGGGCAGGCCAGCTTCTCCCAGAGGAGAGAATTCTGAAAAAAGCACAAGAACAACAACTGTGAATGGGCAGCCGCTCCTCAGGGGAGTGGTCCCTCAGACTGTTCTAAGGAAGACCACGAGGCACAGCCCTGCTGGTGAGCTGGCCTGTGCCCGGGGGAGGAGTCTGTCCCGAGGCCCCGTGGTGGCATTTACCAGGGAGGGGCCTGCTGGCTGCCCAGGCCAGAGGCAACTTTTGGCCACAGAGCCCCTGTTGGGGGGCAGTGGGATAGGGAGAAGGATTTACTCCTAATTTTTCAGACCCTTCAGGGAGCACCCCCCAGGGAGGGGGCTCGGGGTCCCCAGAGACCCTTTGAGGACAGCAGTTGGTTTAGCCACGCCCCCCAGCTGTCCTCCAGTGGAGTTATGACCTGTGACCGGGACGCCAGTGGACGTGCCTAGGGGCAGTGGCCAGTGTTGGGGGAGCAGCCTCCCCACCTTCTGCACTGCCTTGTTCTCTGGGCTTGAGGGGCACAGCCTCAGGCAGCAGGGCCCGGGAACAGCCAGCCCTGGGCAGGGACATGGGGGCACCATGTGCTCTGGAAAGACCCAGCGAGCCCAAACCCATGCGATGAACTCAAGCAGGTGACAGCGCAGTGCTGGTATTGGGGACACACTCCCAGGGGCTTCCTGGTGGCGGTCAGAAGTGGGCACGGGTCTCTCGAAAGAGGAGCCCCTCAACCAAAGCCTGGCCGCGGCCTGAGGCGGCTTCCCGGGGAGCTGCAGGTCCTGTTTCAGGGCAGCTGAGTGAGGCAGGGTGGCACGGCTGTCCCAGGGACCTGTCCGGGGTGGGGCAGGTGGCGAGGCAGACACTGGGGTGTCCTCGCAGCGTCCAGACCGCGGCCTTCTCAGCCCAGAGAACTGACTCCTGGGCACGAGCCTGTGGCTCCCTCAACTGCCCCGGGCGTCTGTTGGAGGACGGAATTCTTAGGTCAGGGTGGCTGTTAGGGACAGGGCCGGCCGGGGAACCGTGGCATCCAAACTCGTCTTCTCAGGAGATACGTTCCCAGTGAGCCTTGGGGACAGAGACTCACGACTGGCAGAGGGGCCTCCGGGAGGTATCCAGACGGCCAGGCCCCCGGGGGAGGCTGGGCGTTTCAAATCCCACAGCTCCTTCAAGATGGTCCCAGCATCGCCACCTCCCGCGACCTGCCCACTGCCCCTTCTGGACAGCTCTGCCTGAGAAGGACGCCCCCAGCCCACCCCGCCTGCATCGCTGGCCGCTCTACCCGCTTTGTCTTCTCTTCAGTCTCCCCACAGCGCACGGGCCTCTCCTGAACCCGACATTGAGAACAGTGGGGCACACGACTGCTCCCTCGGGGGGGGACTCGGTCTCCAGGGGTAGGGGGAGCGAGCCCCGTTCCTGGTCGTCTCTGCCCTGGGAACTCATACATGTCCTCGGAACCTCCCCCGCTGTGGCCGTTCATGCTCGGGCCTTTCTCCGAGGGCAAATTCCTTGCCGTCCGGGTGGGATCCAGGCCACCCTGCTCGGTCAGAGTGTGACCTCCGGCCCGCACGGCCCCCTCGGGCCCCAGATGTGCCCACAGGCCGAGAGGGGCTGGGGTTCTGCCCCCATGAACCTGCCCACGCCGGCCTCTCCCAGCCTGCCCAGAGACCTGCTCGAGGCCTGAGGCCTGACCTGCCCCCTGCCCCATTTTCTCCTCAGGCTCCCCAAGGCTGCCAGGTCCTCTGGACCTGAACTGGGCAGAGACCACTCATGCCAGCTCCCCCTCCGGCCGGTGGGCCCAACCGCTCCCCGGGGCCTAAGGTAGTGTTTCTCTCGTCTTTTTCTTAAACTTCACATCATTTTTGGTTTTAAATATGCATTTTCTTTTTCTGATATGGGTAATCCATGCTCATTGCAGACAAGTTGGAAATTTTTGAAAAGAGTACAGGAAAAAAATCACTGGGAATCCCAACACCGTGAGAAAGGTCTTAACTTTAAATTAGAATCATGTAACTTTTTCATTCTCTGTGGGATCCTGAGCAATTCCCTACGTCACTAAATAGTCTTCAGAAACATGATTTTTAATGCTGCCCATTCTTCCTCTATTTTTGCACATGTATGAGATGTATGAGTATTTTAAACCTGTGAACAACCCTCGAATAGTGAATTTTTTATGCATTTCTCATTTTTTCCATAAATTAAATTCCCGGAAGTGGGATTCTCGCCTACTAGTGTGCGCTCCGGGGCCCCAGCCAACTTTCCCTTCTTGAGAGCTGCTATCTTTTATAACTTGAAAAGGTTATTTGTTTAAAAACAGTCTCTACATATGAATAACTTCCTTTTACATGACTTCTTTGATTAGCCTGGAACTCACTTCTGAGCGGTCTTTTAGCATCTCGGGGTCCTTCTCCAGGAACCTGACCCCCTGTTGGGGAGGGCCTCTTCCCTGCTGGAACCTAAGCTCAGGCACACAGACCGCAGGCACAAGCCCTAAGTGGGGTAGAAAGGGAACCCCAGGCAGGAGTGGATGGAGAGGGCAGAGCGGAGGGCCAGCAGGTTAGGGGTGAGGGAGTGGAGGAGTGGGCAGGGCAGTGGGGAAGGAGCACCCTAAGCAATAGGGCGGCTTGTGTAGAGGCTCGCCCATGATGGCTGTGGTGGTGGTGGCAGTGACGGGGTAGAGGAACTGGAAAGAAGGCCTGTGGCCCCACAAGGGTGGGGAGCCAGTGGTGCATGAGCAGAGGGAAGCCAGGAGGTGGGTCACACACTTGGTGTGGTGGCAGGAGAGGAAGGGCGCTGGTTGAGGGATACAGAGGGCTGGGAGGGCAGCGAGCTGTGGGGTTGTGTGAGGTGCCCGTGCTCTCTCCTACCCCAGCTGCTTCCCCAGCTGGCGTCCGGCCAAATTAACCATTTTGGGATTTGGTTCCCCCAGGCCACCCTAACATTTCCTCCTTGGGTTCACTGTCCCCTTCTCTGACTTAGGATTCCCTGGGGTCTCAGCTCACCTCCTCCCCCAGGCTCACTCTCACTGTCATGGCCAACAGCCTGCCCCACTCCAGACCTGGAATGGATGACAATGGCCTTTGCCTCCTCCATGAAAAGGGTTTTGGGAACCAGTTTGCAGAAGGGAGTTCAACCTCCAGAGAAAACTGTCTCCTCCAAATTCGTCAACAGCCCCCAGCTGAAGCCCATGGCCGGGGTGCAGGTCACGAGGCCTTTGTGGCAGCGAGGCTTCCGTGTGGAGCTGGGGCACTCTTGGGGATGCACCACCAAGAGGCCTGGGAGACGCAGGACTGAGTGAGGGAGTGGTTGGCTCAGGCTCGGGGGGAGGGCGTGAGGGGAGCGAGGACAAGGGTGGGTCGGATGTCGGGGTTCAGAAGACAATCTGCTGTGCCTGGTGGCAGGATGGAGGGCAGGGCTGGGCTGCGGTTGTCACTCTCCTCCGAGGAGGCAGGCTGGGAAGAGAGGTGGGAGGGGAGGGCGAGGGAGGGAGACGCCGGCATGATGCGCCGAGAAACAGGTTTGGCTCATCACACTGGGGCCCTGAGGACCAGGGTGGCACCTGCCACTTCCCAGGCACCGGGTTGGGGAGGGTGTAACGAGACCAGCGGGACAGGGCACGAGGCCCCCAGTGCCCGGCGGGGAGCCCAGGGGCTTTCATTCCCGGGGGCGTTTCTTCCCTCTCTCTTCGTTCGCCGCTCATCCTGGCACTGATTCCTGCACACGCGCATGGGTTCACCTGCATGCACACGTTCGCCTGCACACTGGGCCCTTGCCGTGCCGGCACGGTGCTGGGCACTGGGGCACAGACCCAGCCCGGCCCCTGAGGAACCAGCGAGGGAAGGCCGAGCTCGGGGCTCTGGAGGGGAGGTGAATGGAGGTCAGCGGTGGGGAGGCAGCAGACCGCAGCAGGGAGAGGTGGTGAGGAGAGACAGGCCAGGATCAGGGCCAAGAACTGATGGGGAGGGATGTCAGGACAGGCGTGAGGGGTCCTCCGGGGGCCCAGAAGAGAACGGGCAGTGGGGCAGACAAGTGGACAGCGTTGGAGAGGCATTAGGAATTAAGGCCGGCAGAGTAGGGAGCGGGAGGGGTCCAAGGGATGCAGGGGCCCGGAGGGGCTGGTGGTCAAGGGATGTCACCCCTCAGCAGGGAGCAGCTGGGTCAGGGCCCTGAGGGACGTACACCAGTGTGATCCTGCAGCCACTCCCCAGGTCCAGCCCAGAGAGGGACCTGGGGGGCCTCCAGGTGGCCACCGAGCCCAGACTGGCAGCACTGGGGTCACTGGAGGCGTGTTAGAAATGCAGATTGGGGCCTGTCCCAGGCTCTCCGACCAGAAGGTGCACTAGAACAAGGCCTCTGCCATCCCCTCACGTTGGGAAGCCCAGTGGAAGCGTGGGTGGGCACTGATGGTCCAAGGAGGGGTGAGAGCAGAAGAGGACCCCCAGGAAGGCCCAGGTCAGCATGGCCTCTCAGAGCGCCTGACCCATCCACCTGGGCCCAGAGAGAAGGGGCCAAGCGCGAGGTGGAGCAGGCCGGGCACCTGGGCTCTGTCCCAGCGCGCCCCATAAAGGCTTTGGCAAAGATCCTTTGTCCCGTCTGCACTGCCCCATGTGCCTGGTTGCCCCTGGTGGTGGCCCGTGCCCGGGCTGTGGATGTAAGGACGGGGGAAGCCAGTGTGGTCACTGCCACGTGCACTCAGGACGTGGAATCGCAGAGCCTCTGGGGCAGGGAGCCTGGGGACAGGCTGGGGCCGAGGGGTCTTGGAGGACGGGCAATGCCTGGGAAGCCTTGAATGTCAGCCCAAGTTGGGAACCTCCTCCTTCCCTGCTTCCCCAGGGCCCATAGAGAGCCCTCTAACTGGCCGTGTGGGGGGCCTGGGGAGGTTGGGGTGACTGATGTGAGGGGTCCTGATAATATTTGAGGTGACTGCCTGAGGTGGGGTACCCGGTAAGTTCGGGGTGACTGCCCAAGGTGGGGGCCTGGTAAGGTTGAGGGGTGACTGCCCGATGTGGGGGAACCCAGTAAGGTCAGGGTGACTGCCTGAGGTGGGGGGCCTGGCAAGTTTGGGTTGACTGCCTGAGGTGGGGGGAACTTGGTAAGGTTGAAGTGACTGCCCGAGGTGGGGAACCCAGTAAGGTCGGGGTGACTGCCCGAGGTGGGGGCCTGGTAAGGTCGGGGTGACTGCCTGAGGTGGGGCCTTGCATGGTGTGGCCCCTGCTCGGGCAGATGTGAGTGACGCTGCCCTCTGTCCAGACCCAGGACCTGTCCTCCCCAGAGGCACCACTCTCCGTGGCAGTCACACCCAGCGATGGCTTCCACCATCCCCGCTGGAGGTCCAACTGCCTGTCGTCCACCGAGGGGCAAGAGGTGGACACTGGTGAGTGGGGGTCTGGCCCCCTGAGCCGTCCCTGGGCGGCGCTGCCCCAGCCTTGGGCTCTGTGCTAACCCCTCTCTTTCCCACACAATTTCTAAGTGTTGCCCGGGCAGAGTGTGGCAGTGAGGACGCTGTGATCTGTCTGCCTGGGCGGAGGGACAGCTTGAGTCACGCCATCTGGCTCTGGGATGCTCTCCTGACATTGTGTGGGCTGTAGGCAGACAGAAACTTCTGGAAGGGCTTCAGTGAGCCTTACAAAGCAGGGAAGGTTTGCTTTGGAGGCCCCGCCCTACCCCACCCCCTTTCAGCTCGATGGGGGCCACAGCCTTCTCCAGACCCCAGAAGTCAATGGGCTCCACTGCTGCCCTCCCTCTGTGCCGCTCCTGCTGGTAGCCTGCAGCCTCCATCCCGTGAGGGAGGGGCAGGGTTATGCCACCCACCGCCGCCCATGCTGTGGGGACACAGACCCCTCGGGAGCGTTATAAACACGAGCATTTTGTGTTTCTCTGTGATTCCAGTGCCTGGCACATAGTAGATTCTCCATGAGTGCTTACTGAATGAATGAATGAATGAATGACTCCAGCCGGTGGCTGGTCAGTGCCATCAGTGAGGCTGCCCAACAAGTCTGGGCCTGGCGCTGGCCGCGTGACATGGGAGTCAGCTGGGGGTTCTCGGAGCTGACCTCGCCTGGCAGGCACAGCCTGGGCGTGGGACCCGCTGGGACACACGGAGGCCCCTAGTGAGGGCAGCGCAGGGCGGTGGCCCCGGGGCCATGGGGCTGCACAGGGGGAGTGGGGCGGCCTGCCCACGGCCACCGACTGACTGGACGGGCCCCCTGACCCGAGACCTGACTCTCTTCCATTCCCAATGGGACGCTGCCTTCGAAACCTTTGTTTTTTTCCTGATCAAAGAAGAATTGATTACCTTCGTTAAAGTGTTAGACAATTTGGAAAGCCACACCCACATTTATCATAAGGCTCCCAGGCTTGGTTGTTAGTGAGAGAGGAGCCCTGTTGTCTGAGGGGTTTTGAACATGTGTCTTATTTACATTTGAGATCCGCTGCTGAGTTATCTTTCAAAGAGGACGAGTTACTGCCCCCTGCGTTGTGAGAGCGTCTTCTCCACGCTCTTGCTCGTCCTTTCTCCCTGACAGGAAAAGTCACATCTCCTTGTTTTAATTTGCATTTCTTTTATCACCGGTGAGGTGGACCATCTTTTGGTTTAATTACTGGCCAGTAGGATTGTTCTGGAAGCCGCCTCTCCATCCCCTCTGCCTGTGTTTAAAGTGGTGGTGCAGATCTTTACTGACTGACTTGTGAGAGCCTCCGACATACTCACTTTGACCTGTTATTGTAGATGTTGCACAGAGCTTTTCAGTGTCCTCTGTTTAGTGGGTCATAACGACTGCTGGGGCCCCAAGTTCGTGCCAGCTCTGAAAGTGTCTTCCCTTTGGGTTCCGTCTGCGCGGTGTTTAGAAAGCCCTTCTCTACCCGGGATTTATAGATCACAGACCACACTGTCCGCCCGGGACGCTTACAGCTGCGGTTTGGAAATTCAGATATTGTGACAGTCTGCTATTTACTTTGGTGCAAGGGGTAGGGTAGGGGCCCAGGTTAATTTTTGGTCCTAAACGATTAGCAATTCCTTCGGCACCTGGTTCTCCTCGTGGGCTGAGGTTTCGAGGTCCTGTCATGCAGTGTGTCCCCCCTCCTGGGCTGGGTTCTGGCAAGTCGCTGCGCCTCCCCACCTCCAGACTGTGTCTGAGCACTTGGGAAGCACCTGCCCTCCAAGTCCCGCATTTCCAGTCTCCTGGCTCTGTTTACACCTCTTTTCCTGCGAATGTTTGTAAAGAAAGCAGTTTGGGCGGGGGGGAAATAGCGACCCAGCTGGAGTGGGAGCTGGGAGGTCTGGGGCTTCTCCTTGGTGCCCCCAGCTTGGGGCTGCAGGGCCTGGCACTGCCTCTCTGTTCTCTGTCCTCTGCAGACCACCCAGGCAGGGTCATCGTGGGCGAGCACCCGAGTGACAGCCCACCCTGGGAGGAAGCGCTCGTCAGCGAAATCAGGGCCATGTCGGCCTTGGAGCAGAGCCTGGCGTTGGAGGCCGTCCGCCACTGCATCCAGGAGCACAGCCAGGTGGGACCCTGAGAGACCCTCACACCCACGGAGGAAGGGATCCCCAACCCCCTGCCGCTCCAGGGCTCACTGGGGGCGAGGGGCCTCCCTGGGCCTGGGGATGCATGCTGCCCCTTGGCTCCCATCAGCCTCTGCAGTCCCCGAAGCCCCTGAGCTTCCAGCATGGGTGACTGGAAGGTGCCAGAAGGTAGGAGGGAGTCGGGGCACAAGTGGAGGGGCAGGTGGGGCACACAGGCTCTGCCACCTGATGCTCAGATGCCACTGCCAGTGCCCGTCAGCCAGGTGTGGGCCTGGGCGCCACACGGAGCCACACCCTGCCCCCACCCCAGGGCCTCAGGGGCTCTAGACGACTGGGCAGCGTCCAGCTATCTCTGGGCCCGGGGACCCCCACAACCTGCGGGGTGCAGGAGGCTCCCCAGCTCAGGCCTCCTGTGGTTGTTCTCACACCCACGTGGGGGCCCAGGCCGAGCTCTTACCTAGTGCCCCATGTGCTCCGGCCCTCTGTCCAGTGTGAATCCCTGAGTTGCCACCAGAGGTGGTTGAGGTCCCAAGCGGGATGGGAGCTCTCCTGGCCCCTCTCCTCCACATTCCTGCTCCAGATTCTCTGGTGTCCAGGGCAGATGGACAGGACCAAGGGGGAGGGATCACAGCAGGGCACGTGAGCTTACAGAGGGAGACAGCCTCCAAGCACATGCGCAGCTTGGCTTCGGGGACCCGGGAACGTGGCCGATGGCTGACCCATGCATGGGAGATCCTGGCTCAGGGGTGGGGAGAGAGAGCTGTCCAGCCAGCAGGAACAGCCTGTGCAAAGAGCCTGAGGCCAGCAAGATGCCATCAGGGAGGGGTGGGAGGCACTCTCAGGAGATGGCCGAAGGGCCAAGATGATGTCACAGGCTCACCAGCTGGGTTAAGGGATTTGGCTTCTGTCCTTTGGGTAGGGGCTTGCCGGGGGCCAAGCAGAGGTGGGCATGGCCACAGTCACACTTAGAGTGAGCCACTTGGTGGTTGCTGGAGGGAGATCACCCCCAACCCTCTTCTTACCCTTTTTGAGAGTGGGTTGCTGTGTTGTCTGCCCCACCCCAGGGTGACCGCCATCCCTGGGTGTTCCCAGTGGACTTGGGCCTCCAGCTCCCGCTCCCGGTCCTGGTAGGGCCTGCCTGTCCTGTGCCCTCTGGGCCGTGTCCCCCCAGCCTGGTGGGGCGCGTGGGCTCAAGCGCTGTGCTCTGCCCACAGCTCCTCAGGAAGGAGGTGTCGGACACCAGCATCCAGGAGCTCCTGGCCTCCCTGAAGCTGGACCTCAAGCAGCCTTTGGAGAAGGTCAGTGCCTGGGCGGGGTTGCCCAGGGCGTCCCACAGGTGCCGCTCGGAGACCCCGGGAGGCTGTGACCGGCAGAGCACGGGACCGCTCAGGCCCCTCCGCTCCCCAAGTAACCGACATGACTGGAAGCTCCGTGTTCAGGGAAAGTGCTGGAAGGTCATGAGGAGTGCTGTTGCCACGAGGAGGCTCTGCTCACGCCCTGGCTGCTCCAGGACACTCAGACCCACCCCAGTGGGCCAGGCGAGGAGGGGCCAGGCCCAGTGGGGATGGCGGCCTTACAGACGCCAGTCCGCTGTCCACTCACTCAGCACACGTTTACTGACCACTGGCTGCTGGCAAGCCAGGCCCTGTTCTGGACCCCAGGGACGTGGCAGTGGCCAGGACAGGAGTGCCCACCTCGTGGGCCTTACCCTATAGTGCAGGAAACACACGCGGTGGCGATGCCAGCAGGGAAAATGGGGAAACGTGCCCCATTCATATTGTGTCACCCAATGTGGAAACCACAAATTCTCATCAAGAGAAAAACAAAAGGGAATTCTAGAAGATTCTGAGTGTGGTCTCCTGTACCCACGTGAAGTGGTTGGGGTGCAGGGGGCATGGCTCTGCCTAGGGCGCCCGGGGGAGCGGGCGGGAGCTCCAGCATTGCCAGAGGGCTCTGCGCAGGAAGGCTGGCAGGGCGGCACTCGGGGGCGTGGGTGCCCCTGGGGGCCCACAAAAGCAAGGTGGGGCCCCATCCCTGGGGACCGAGTCCCTAGACTCAGGCACCAGACCAGGCGCAGGGTCTGTAGGAGCCACAGAGCTTGGGGCCCCCGCTCTGGCTGCAGCCCCAGGACCAGCAAGGAAGCAATGCAGGGCGGCGGGGGTCTGCGGTGACCCCACGCGCCTCCTCCAGCCTCGCAGATGGTGGGCACAGTGGCCGGCAGCCGGCCTGGGGAGGGGGGTGCTGTGCAGTTTGGGAGCAGGTCTCAGGACAGGCTCCCTGACTCCACTCACCCGCTGGCTCAGTGGTGGCTGCCGCCCCCATTCCCTCGCCCTGCCAGCCCACAGCCGCTCCATTCCCCGCTTCCTCCCAGACCTTCCTCTTCCACTTCTATGGGCTGATCCTCAGAGAGTGTGCCAGCGCCAACCTGCTGAAGGAGCACCTGGCCAGCCTCCTCGAGCTGTCCCACCAGTCGTCCGGCCAGCGAGAGGTGGGTCAGCGGCCCCCGGGCCAGCCCCGGCCCTCGGCTCACACGGCCTTCAGGGAGCCTGAGCCCACCTTGTGTGGACCTTGCTGCTTCTCGGCTGATGACCCTCCCGCCCTTCACCTCGTGACTTTGCGTGGCTCTCGCAACACCCCAGCACTGTGTATAAACGTGGGGCCACGGGAGCAGGCGCTGACAAGCAGGGACCTCGGGGGGCGTGCCTGGGGCCGTGTCCTGGCCCCACTGGGGTACACGCCCTTCAGGGCAGGGGCGGGGGCTCGCCTGCCTGCCATTGTAGGCCCCCTGGAGGGGTGGGCGGGAGAGAGCAGGTCACGTCCAGCATTGGCGCAGGGGGACAGGCTCACGGGTCCTCTGGCCAGCAGGGCATTGCGCTGGCCGTCGGCATAACATCCGCCTCACACATGGAGGAGGTGTGGGCCATGCTGGAGCACCTGGGCCGCACCAGGTTCCTGAGGACTACCTTCATGTCCTCAGACAGCCAGGTAGGGAGGGCGGCGTGGGGTTGGGGGTGGGGTGCTGGCCTGGAACGCGTCACTTTTGTGCTCTGAGCTTCAGTTTGCTCATTGGAAACATGGGGGGGCTCCTTCCCAGCCCACCTCCCTGAGGGGCCAAACTGTGGTTCTCAGACCTTGTCTGTTCTTGCTGTGGCCCAGCAGACCTGAGCCTTGTCCCCAGGGCCCCACGTGTGGAGTCTGGAGCCTCCGTTGGGCTGGTGGTTAGGGGCCCTGCCGTGACTTCGGGTGGCACATGTGGGCCAGGACCCAGCTTCCCCACCTGTGCACCTGAGCTGGGGGGATACGTGGAGCGGCTCTGTTTTGCTAGCCATCCTCTGTCCCAGGCACCTCGCTGGGAAGAGAGAGGAACAACAGAGATGCTCAGAAGAGAGACACTGCCTGGAGAAGCAGCGGGCACAGCCAGAGGGGCAGGGGTGTGGAGGTGCTCTCTGGAGGGAGGGCTGGCACCGGGCCTGGGAGCACAATGCTGAGCCTGTGCACAGGGCTGACACTCTCCCGAAGAGTCCACTCCCCCGCAGGCCTGGCTCCTGACCGCAGTCCCTGCCCGCAGGAGCTGGACCCCAACATGCACTGGAGGTGGGTTAGCAGCACCTCCCTGCTCTGCTATGGGCAGATGGCCACGCACGCCAGGGAGCAGATCCTGCCCTGGGTGGACAACATCGCCTCCAGGATGGTGTACTACTTTTCGTGCAGCACCTACGTGAGCCCGCCGGGCGAGGGGCGTGTGTGAGAACGCGCTCAGTCAGCAAGTCCCACCTCCTGGCCCCGTAGTGTTTTTTGTTTTTTTTTTTGTGAGGAGTACAAGCCCTGAGCTAACATCCAATGCCAATCCTCCCCTTTTTTGCTGAGGAAGACTGGCCCTGGGCTAACATCCGTGCCCATCTTCCTCCACTTTATATGGGACGCCGCCACACAGCATGGCTTAACCAGCGGTGTGTCAGTGCGCACCTGGGATCCGAACCAGGGAACCCTGGGCCACCACAGCGGAGCGCGCGGACTTAATCGCTTGCGCCACCGGGCAGGCCCTGGCCCCGTAGATTTTACAAATGGCACCTGGAAAGCAGGGCCTTGGGGGCGATCAGTTAGGAAAATGAGAGCGGGGGCTGAGGGTGGGACATGGTGGGGAGCGAGGCATTCATTTGCGTGGTTTTGTGTCCTAATCCTAATCAGAGACTGAACCCTGAGCCTGGTCACACTCTGACCCCTGACCCTGGTCACACTCTGAGCCCTGACCCTGGTCACACACTGAGCCCTGACCCTGGTCACACTCTGAGCCCTGACCCTGGTCACACTCTGAGCCCTGAGCCTGGTCACACACTGAGGCCTAACCCTGGTCACACACTGAGCCCTGACCCTGGTCACACTCTGAGCTCTGACCCTGGTCACACACTGAGCCCTGACCCTGGTCACACACTGAGCCCTGACCCTGGTCACACTCTGAGCCCTGACCCTGGTCACACTCTGAGCCCTGACCCTGGTCACACACTGAGGCCTGACCCTGGTCACACACTGAGCCCTGACCCTGGTCACACTCTGAGCCCTGACCCTGGTCACACACTGAGGCCTGACCCTGGTCACACACTGAGCCCTGACCCTGGTCACACACTGAGCTGACCCTGGTCACACACTGAGCCCTGACCCTGGTTACACACTGAGCCCTGACCCTGGTCACACTCTTTCTCACACAAATGTCACTGGACCCAACAAGCCCGAGTGAATGTGAAGGACGGGTCAGCACAGACTTCCCCATTGAGGGCGTCTGGCCTTTTAAGCCAGCCAGTGTGTGTACAAGGGTGTGTATTGTATGTATGTTTTATGTGAGACGTGTATGTTGCCTATGTGTTGTGTGTGCTATGTATGATGTTTGTATGTGTGTAGGTGCATGCTGTATGTTGTATCTTGTGTGAGCTGTCAAAGTTGTATGTGTCATGCTTATTATGTATGTATAGGAGTATGCCTTGTTCATGTGTGTTGGGCATTTGCAAGTTCTGTGTGTATGAGGGTAGGCTGTGTGTGTGACATGTGTGGATGTTGTGTAGATGTGGATGTGCTGTGTGTGTGTAGATGTGCTGTGTGTATGTTCTGTGTGGATGTTATGTGTGTGTGTGTATGCACTGCCCCTGATCAGGTGGGCCCTCAGGCTGTGTGGCAGGATATCTGGACCACCTGTTGACTCTCCCCTGACTCTGCCCCTATGGCCATCTGTGCATGCACAGGACAATATCCTGAAAACGAGCTTCCTTTCGGCGGCCATCATGCTCATGAAAGCTCTCCAGCGGGAGAATGGTGCCCAGAGCTACAAATTCACTCAGATCTCAGAGCTCATCCAGTGTCTCCTGGTGAGTGACCCGAGGGGCTCTGCCCAGCAGGTGCTCGCAGGCACTGCCGGGGGCGAGGAGCTTCAAAGGGCCAGGCCAGATGCCACCGCCATGCTGACTCCTGTCTGCCCTCCCAGCGCATCCTTCAGAACGAGCCCAACTTCCTGGCCACCCTCTTGCGGCAGAAGGTCATACTGGTCATCGTGGGACTGAGGTGACTCCCCCTGAGGTCCAGGAGCAAACACAGGCTAGGTCCTTGGAATATAGGGTGGCGGTCAGTGTGCGAGGAGATGAGAGAATGTGGATAGGGGCCAGAGGGGGTGGGGCTGGCACGAGGGACTAAAACAGTGCCGGGCAAGCAGAGGCCAGGGGCCACATTCTACCAGGGACAGTAAGATTGCCTTGTCTCTCATCCAAGATAGGTCATTAACACTGGCATAGACTGAGCCCTGACCCTGGTCACACACTGAGCCCTGACCCTGGTCACACTCTGAACCCTGACCCTGGTCACACTCTGAGCCCTGACCCTGGTCATACACTGAGCCCTGACCCTGCTCACAGACTACACCCTGACCTCTTCCACAGGTTGACCCCTGATCCCGTTTACAGCACTGACACTGACCCCAGAATAATCCCTAAGTTTTCTCACAAATAAATGTCAAGGAACCCGAGAAGTGAGTGAGCTGGGATGGCCCCTCCTGGTCCAAATGAGCTCCGTCTTCCCCAGCTGCACCCCCACCACCACCCCCACCCAAGCCGGGGTCTGAGGCCTGTTTGTCACCCAGACCCAATTCCGCATTCCTAATTGTGTAGGCCTCTCCCTGCCTGGGACCCGTTTCAGCCAGGTCTTTCATTCCGAGGACCATGGGCTGTGCAAAGGAGTCCAGAATCTTCTCTGTGTTTCTTCTAGCAACCTGCGGCCCAGTCTCACACCCATGGTCAAGTCCAGGATCCTGCAGACCTGCCTGCAGAGCCTGTACGCGCTGCCCCCCATGGAGACGTTGAAGCGCAAGTTACCTCCGCTGGAGCGGGCCCCGGACGTCATGGTGACCCCCTGTTCCTGCGGCCATCTCCTGTCTTCCTGGGTGCTGGGTTCGGGGTGCTGGGTCGGTTTGTCAAGCCCTTGCCATGTGTGTGAGTGAGGGGAGCAGAGAAGGGAGAGAGCTCCGGTCCAGCTCGGGCCTCATCCTGGCTTCACCGCGGGTCTGCTCTGACCTTGGCAACACCCGGGGTCTCTGGGGTCTGCCCCTCAAACAGAGCTCTGGTCCCCGTGCTGCTCACTAGCGTTTGGTGAGGTTCAGATGGATAACGGAGCAAAGGTGCTCTCCAAGACGTGCGTGCTCACGACTGCTTGTTCGTCAGCTTCTGCTCAGTGACACGGCCTGTGTGCAGAGCTTGCAGCAACGAGCGTGTGTTCTTGTTCCTGGGTGCACAGGCAGGGCGGCTCCAATCTGGCCAGGGTTGGGCCCAGGTCTTCCCTTACCCTGGGCTGTGGGCCCGCCCCACGTGGTGTCTCCTCCCAACCTGGGAACCCCACCTTACCCGAACACGCGCCCTCCTCCCAGGGGCTGGCGGAGGCGTCGTGCCTCCAAACGCTCCCACTGGGGCTCAGCGTACCCAAACCCACCCATGTGCCATCGCCTGAGTGAGTCACAAAGCTCTGCCCAGGGTTGCAGCCAGCGTGCCCTCTGTCTGCGAGGAACAGGAAAGAGTCCTGGGGACCTGCCTCTGCCAGGCACTGACAGGCAGGCTGGAGGGAGCCGTCCAAGAGGGAAGGTGCCGGCATTGGCCTCACTCTTCTTTGAGGTCTGAGGTTCAGTTCCATGAAAACAAAGCAGAGCAGGCTCTAAACCCTGCTCTGATCCCCACTCCCAGGAGCCCCCGTTAGCAGGCAATGGCATGGAGACAAGCCACGGCAGGGACCTGCGCTGTGCGTCTCAGTCTGGGCTCCCGGGGTGCAGACTGTGAGCTGGGAGTCGTGTGTGCATGGTTTATTGGGGTGCACTCTCGGGCGAGGCCTTGCACGAAGGTTAGAAGGCAGGGTGAGGTCACGGAGAAGTGGACCTCTGTGTAGTTGCACGGGAGTGCTCAGCCAATCCTACAAGGAGCTCTGGTGGTGGGGACGCTCAATTGGGACGTCATCCAGCCACTGCACTGGCCACTCACTGGCCGTGGACCGCCTCGTAAGGGGGTGTAACTTTGGAGGGCAAGTCCTGAGCCGTCAGCAGCTGGGAGTGGGTGCCTGGACCCTGAAGAGAGGGCCTGGGCCAGCACCCATGCCCACCACCACGCGTGTCTAACTGGAGCCCAGTCCCAGGAGGGAGGGGTAGCTGTCTCAGGGATGCAGAGGAGGGGCCACAGGAAGTGACACTGGGCAGGAGCTGGGCTTTGGTTTTTTAACAGATTTAACAACTGAGGTATAATTGGCATTCAAAAAACCGTGTGTATTAGAAGGGCATAATTTTACACTTTTTGATCTGTAACTGAAACTATCACAAAAATCAAGATAATGAGCAAATCCATTACCCCCAAAAGCTTCCTTGTGCCATGTGGAATCCCTCCTTCTTACCCCTCTCCACTGAGACCACTATCTGATTGCTATCACTATAGATTCGTTTGCATTTTCTAGAATTTTATATAGATGGAATCCTACGGTATATACTTATCCTTGTCTGGATTCTTTTTACCCAGCCTAGTAATGTTGAGATTCATCTACATTGTAGCTTGTATCAATAGTTCTTTCCTTTTTATTGCTGAGTAGTATTTGATTTTATGGACTTACTACCATCTGTTGATCTACCCACTGGATGACGGGCATTTGGGCTGTTTCCAGTTTTGGGCGAATACAAAGCTGCCGTGAGCATTTGTCTACAGGTCTTTGTACAGACACAGGCTTTGATTTTCGTTGGGTAAATACTTAGCTGTGGAATGGCTGGATCATAAGGTAGGTGTGTGTTTAACTTTTTAACAAATTGCCAAACCATCCTCCAAACTAGCTGTACCATTGTGCATTCCCACCAGCAGTGTGTGAATTCCGGTGGCTCCACGTACTTGTCAACACGTGGTACAGTCAGTCTGTTAAATTTCAGCCATTCTAATGGGTGTGTAGCAGAACCTTGTTGTGGTTTAAATTTTCATTTCCTTATTGACTAAGGTGTGGAGCATGTTTTCATGTGCTTTTTACCATCTTTATATCTTCTTTGGTGAGATAGCTATTCAAATCTTATGCCTAATTTTTTTTTTTTTTTTTTTTTTTGGTGAGGAAGATTGTCTCTGAGCTAACATCTGTGCCAATATTCCTTTATTTTGTATGTGGGATGCCGCCACAGCATGGCTTGATGAGCAGTGAGTGGGTCCACACCCAGGATTCGAACCCATGAACCCCAGGCTGCCAAAACAGAGCGTGTGAACTTAACCACTACGCCACCAGGCCAGCATCTTATGCCTAATTTTTAAACTGCCTTATTTGTTTGGTTATTAAGTAGTTTTTAGAGTTCCTCTTATAGTCTCAATGTGAGCCCTTTATCAGAGATGTGATTTGAAAATATTTTCTCCCGATTAATAGTTTGTCTTTTTATTCTCTTAATAGTCTCTCCTGAAGAGCAGAAGTTCTTAATTTTGAGGAAGTTTGATTATCTATTACTTCTTGTATGGTCATGTTTTTGGTATTGTATCAAGGAAATCTTTGCTTAACTTGAGGTCACAAAGATTTTCTCCTATGTTTTCTTCTAGAATTTTTATAGTTTTAGGTTTTACACTTAGGTCCATGATCTGTTTTGAATTAATTTTTGTATGGTACATGGTATGGACTGAAGTTTAATTTTTTGCGTATGGATACCTTGTTGTTCCAGAACCATTTGTTGAAAAGACCATCCGTCCTCTATTGAATTATCTGTCAAAAACCAGATATATGCCAAAAGTTGACATATACCTGCTTCCATTTCTGGTCTCTTTATTCTGGTCCACTGACCCCTTTCTCTGTCTTGATGCCAATGCCACATTGCCTCGCTTACGGCAGCCTTGTAAGTCTTGAAGTCAAGTGGTAGAAGTCCTCCAACTTTGTTCATCTTTTCCAGAGCTGTCTCTGCTGTTCCTTGCATTTCCATATGAATTATAGAATCAGCTGATCAAGGTCTACTAAGCAGCACACTGGGATTTTCACCAGGATTCCATTGAATCTATTGATCAATTTGGGGCTAATCAACATCTTAACATTGTTTTGTCTTGTAATCTATGGACTTAACCTACGTGTCCCCTAAATTGGGTCGTCTTTAATTCCTTTCGGCAATGCTTCAAAGTTCTCTGTGTATGTGTCTTGCACATCTTTTGTCAGATTCTTTCCCACGTATTTCATATTTTTTATGATATTTAAAATTTTTAATTTCCAATTTTCATCGCTGGTATATACGAATATAACTGATTTTTGTATATCGATCTTGTATCTGCAACCTTGCGAAACTCACTAGCTTTTTGTAGATTGCCAGTGACCTTCTACACGATTTCTGTGAATACAGACAGTTTCCTTCTTCCTTTCCATCAGGATGCCTTTTCTACCTCATTCTCACCTTGCTGCACTTGCTAGAACCTCTAGCACGATGCTGACTCGCAGTGGCGAGGGTGGACATCCTCGTCTTGTTCCTGATCTGATGGGGACGCACCTGTCTCCACCACCAAGGACGCTGCTAACTGTGGCTGGTGTGGGGTTTTAGATGCTCTTTGTTAGGCTGAGAGAGTTCCCTTCTGTTCCTAGTTTGCTGAAAGTGTTTATAAGGATGGATGTTGGATTTTGTCAGATGCTTTCACTGTATCCACGGAGATGATCAATTTTGATATGTTGTGTTTTCATTTTCACTCAGTTCAAAATACTTTCTAATTTCAGTTTTGATTTTTTCTTTGATCTACAGATTATTTAGAAGTATGTTAATTAGTTTCTAATTTAATTCCATTTTTGTCAGGGGAAACACTTGACACAGCATGAATCTTTCTAAACTTACTGGGCCAGAATACGGTCTGTGTCGGTAAACACCCTGCATTCGCTCACCGGGAGTGTGCCTGCTGCTGTTCCGGTAGGAATCAGGTGGGGCTGGCGGACAGCGCCGCTCATATCTCCCACACAGGCCGTGGTTTCTGTCTAGACCCCGGACTACAGTCGTGGACCTGTCTGTTTCTCCTGCAGCTCTGTCAGGCACTGCTTCCTTCACTTAGCAGCTCTGTTACTAGGTCCATAAACACTCAGGATTCTCGTGTCCTCTGATGAACTAACTCCAGCACCATAGGAAATGACTGTCTGTATTGCTGGTACCATTCTCTGCTCTGAAATCTCCTTTGTCTGACACCAGCATGTCTCCTCCAGCCGTCTTCCCGTGAGCGTCAGCACAGGGGCCTGCCACCCTTTGACTTTCGGCCTATTTGTGTGCTTACGTTGAAAGTGGGTTCTTTGTAGGGAGCTGGGTCTTGCTCTGCTATCCAATCTGACAGTCTGGGCGTTTTCACTGGGGAGGGGAAGTCAGCCCTCGCATTAAAGTAGTTGGGTCCAGCCCACTGGCCAAATGATTCCTATTTGTGCCATCTCGTCTTTGTTCCTCTTTTCCTGTCTGTTGCCTTTTGAATTAACTAAATTTTTTTTTCTATTATTTTATTGAGGTCACAATGGTTTATAACATTGTGTAATTTCAGGTGTACATTATTATTTATCAGTTTCTGTATAGACTACATTGTGCTCACCAACAATAGTCTAATTTTTATCTATCACCATATATATGTGCCCCTTTACCCCTTATGCCCACCCCCAACCCTCTTCCCCTCTGGTAACCACTAATCTGTTCTCTTTGCCCATGTGTTAGTTTATCTTCCACATATGAGTGAAATCATGCAGTGTTTGTCTTTCTCTGTCTGACTTATTTTGCTTAACATAATACTCTCAAGTTCCGTCCATGTTGTTGCAAATGGGACAATTTTGTCTTTTTTTATGGCTGAGTAGTATTCCATTGTATATATATACCACATCTTCTTTATCCAATCATCAGTCAAGGGACACTTGGATTGCTTCCATGTCTTGGCTATAGTGAATAATGCTGCAGTAAACATAGGGGTGCATAAGTCTCTTTGAATCATTGATTTCAGGTTCTTTGGATGAACACCCAATAGTGGGATAGCTGGATCATAAGGTATTTCTATTTTTAATTTTTTGAGGAATCTCCATACTGTTTTCCATAGAGGCTGTGCCAGTTTGCACTCCTACCAGCAGTGAATGAGGATTCCCTTTTCTCCACATCTTCTCCGATATTTGTTGTTTTTTGTCTTGGTAATTATAGCCTTTCTCACGGGTGTATGGTGACATCTTAGTGTAGTTTTAATTCGCATTTTAACTGAATTTTTTATGATTCCATTTTATCTTCCTTTTTGCTTATTAGCTATAACCATGTTATGTCACTTTACCGGTTGTTTAGGGCTTGTAGCAGACGCCTCAACCAGCACACTCCACCGGCAGATGCCGCGAGAGCCTTCCGGCGGGACACCGCACTCCTCCCCACGCCTCACTGCGGTCGTCAGATGTTACAAATCGGTGTTATTAGTGCTGCTTTGAACAGCCAGTTACCCCTTAACAAGATTTAAATAACAAGGAAAACGGTGTCTCGTGTTCTCCAACACAGTTACCATTTCCGGGCTTTCCTGCCTCTGTGTGGACACGCGAGTGCACCCCGCGTCACTGCCCTCTGCCCAGAGGCCGTGCTGGAACCGCTCTGAGTCTGCTGCCGGCACTCTGGCTCTCATGTGTCTGAAAAAGTCTTTATTTAGCTTTTGTTTATAAAAGATAATTTCCCTGCGTGCAGAATTCTAAATTGACATTCTTTTTTCATTGCTATAGTACTTTAAACACGTGCCCTGCCACCTCCTCATCCGCAGAGTCCCATCGGAAAGCCTGCTGTCATCCTTCTCCTTGTTCCTCTAAGAGCAGATCTTTTTGGCTCATCTTTTACATTTTCTCTTTAAGACTGGTTTTAAGCAATTCAATCCTGATGTGCCTTGGTGTAACTTCCTTCACGTTGCCTGTGCTTTGGGTTTCTTGACCTTCTTGGAACTGTGGGTTTATACTTTTCATCAAATGTGGAAAAAATTGGGTCATAATTTCTTCACATATTTTTTGTCACTCCAGTTACACATTATGAAGTTGCTTGAAGTTGTCCAACAGATCACTGATGTTCTGTTCATTTTCTTCGTTCTTTTTTCTTTCTGGTTTTCATTTTGGATATATATATATGTATATATATTTTTTGTTATTTCTTCAACCTCACTAATCTTTCTTCTTGGAAGTCTAATCTGCCATTTATCCCTCCAGGTACTTTTTATCTCATACGTTATGGTTTCATCTCTGAAAGTTCTATCTGGATCACCTTTTGTATCTTCCATGTCTCTATCTTATGTATTCAATCTTTCCTCTAGCTTATTAACACGTGAAGTACAGTTACAATAACTGTTTTAATGTCTTTGTCTACTAACTCTATTATCTGTGTCATTTCTGGCTTTGGATTGATTGATATTTCTCTTTCAGTAGGGGTCATATTTTCCGGTTTCTTTGCATGTCATTTGAATGAAGGCCAAGCATGGTGAATGAGAATTTGTCAGGTGCTGGACATTTCTGTATAATTATGTTAGATTATATTAGTCTTGGGCTTTGTTACGTTGTACAGTTAAGTTACTTGTAAACACTTTGATCCTTTCCAGACCTTGGTTTTAGAATTTGTTAGTGGAGCCACAGCAGCATTGATTCTGGAACTAAGTTTGCCCCCCATTGAGGCAAGACCCTCCTGAGTAATCTGCCCTGTGCCCCGTGAATTAGGAGGGTTTCTACAAGGACTGGTGTGACTAGGAACTGACTCCCAGAGGTTGTTCCCTCTAGTCCTCTGAGTGGTTCTTCCTCCAGCCTTGAGTGCCTTCCACACTCATGCACTGACCAGCACTCGGCTGAAGACTCAAGAGGGTCCTGTGCGGATCTCAGAGCTCCCTCTGCATCTCTCTCCTCTCCGCTTCTCTGTCCTGCGAGCTCTAGCCGCCTGGCCTCCAACTACATTCCACACATGGGAGGGAGCAAGAGGAGAGGGCAGATCTGCATGGTTGTGATGAACCCTTGCTCACTCTTGGATCTGAGGGAAGTGGCTCTCCACCATCTCTTTGATGACTCATTTTCCATGGCACTTCAATAGCAACACATGATCTTGAATTTGTTTAGCTGTTTATCTTTATTCTTCTTAGAGTGTTACAACTCGTTCTTCTTCCCTCTCTCCCACTGGACCGGGGGATTCTCCCGGTCAGGAGCCAGGCCTGCTTCCCACGATGCGCCCCCAGAGGGGCGTACAGTGTGTGCTCCGCAATTTCCCACTGAAGGAGAGAACGAATCTGTGGTGAGTGAATCGTCACGAAAAGGATGCCGGTTGTATTTACCGTTCTCATGTGCGTTTACGGCGTGTACTGCCTCCTGTGAACGTGAGAAATCTCTGATCTTTAGGCTGGCCAGAGGGGCGGTTACAACACTATCATGCAGAGGAACAACCCAGACGCCTTCATTTAACCAGTATTTACTGAGTGCACGCCATAGTCTTTTCCACCCTGTGCAAGCATTTATGCAGCACCATAGAATATTAACGCATTTACTTATTCACCCGACAATCGAGTGGCTCCTGGTGCCAAGTGCTGGCTGGTCTGTCATCCGCCGCTGTGGCGAGTACGGCGAGAGCAGGCCTGTGCATGGCTTTGGGCCTTCTGAGTTCTGAATACCCGGGGACATCCACCAAAAAAGGTTCCCAGGGAGAACCAAGAGGGGAAAAGGAAAGAGCAGGACTAGCCCTTGAGGGATAGCAGTGTTCTAGGCAAGCAGGAGAGGAGCAGCGGCAGAGACCTGTGGGATGCTGGAGTGGGGGGAGGAACGCCAAGGGAACTGTCAGAGGACTCTGGCCAGGGGGGCAGGGCACCCATTGTGACGTCTCAGCTCATGGGGCTCCGCTCCCTTCCGGAGTCTGGGACCTAACACCCTAGCGGTCGTGACCTGAAGAGTCTGGCAGCCACGCGGGCACTGTGTCCCCACCCACTAGGGGGGTGGACGTTATCATCATCTGCCCGGGGCCTAAAGTGGGGGGAGGTGAACCCTCACCCACAGCCTTGTAAGGGATGAACAAGGGTGTTGGCCAGGCAGGGCCACGGGGCTGGCAAGCCCACCCCGGCCGTGTGACGCCAGGCAGCTATCTGTCCCGTAGATGCTGTATCAGAAGTCCATGCAGGCACTCGACCTGCTCTTCCAAAACTTCGTCTCTGAGAACAAGAGCATGGACGAGATCTGCTTCCTCCTGCAGGTGAGGGTCAGGGGTGTGGGGCGGCATGGGGTGCAGAATCAAGGGGTCCCTGTGCCCACTCCAATGCTCGCCTTGGATGCTCCAGGGTCCACTCAGTGTGCATCCCTCACATGAAGGAGCTGCCAAGAGGGTCAGGCTGGCAGGTGCCCTACACCACCGACCCAAGTGCCCAGGGTCCTTCTGCTCTTGTAAGGGCTGCGGTGGGTGTTTCAGGAGAGCTAAGGACCCTGCAGGGAGCAGGGAGACCCACTGACCTTGCCTTCTGGTGTCCTGGGGGTCAGGGAGGGTCAGCCTCGGGCATGCTCTGCGAGATCTCACGCAGCCTGGAGACGCACTCCAGATGCACTCCTTCCAGTGCCCCACCCGTCCCCACAGCCACCACAGGCCAAGGCCACTGATGCAAACCCAGAGCGCTGTGGGGCACCGGGCCGCCTCCAGAGCTCCCATGAGCCCAGGGCTTTCTGGATCACTGGAGGCTGTTATGCGGCCCCAGACCCAGCCTCACTCGAGGGAGCAGGCTGATGGATGGGCAGAGAAGGGTGAAGGGTCTGGCGGGGCAGGACCGCTACAGCCAACCCTCCCATCACCCCTGACCAAGTGGCCGCACCCAGGACCAGGTCTGAGCTGGGTGGCGAGGGTGGGTCCACCTGGTTGATGGGTCCCTTGGGCTCTCGGCTCTCTGTCCCAGCACACAGAACCCTGGCTGAAATCGGATAAGAGCCATGAGCGCAAGCGGGTGGTGCAGACCATCTTCCTGCTCCTGAAGTACGTGGTGGACTATGTGAAGCTCACGGTGAGTCGCCTGACAGCCCACCACCGTCGAGAGGGCAGCCAGGTGGGCGGGGCCTCGAAGGAAGGGAGGAGCAGGGTCCCCCACCTCCCCACCGAGGTTGTTCCCACCTCTGGGTACTGGACTCGTCTCCCAGCCTCCCTCTTGAGTCTCACAGTTGGTATTCACTGAGCATCTGGACTGCTAGCCCTCCCACCCCCGGGAACCCCCAGTCCTGGGGCAGAGGTCACACTTCAAATAGGGTGGTCTGGCAGATCCTGAGGGCAAGGGTGCCTGGGAGCAAAGACTTGAAGGAAGAAAGGGTAGGAAGCCAAGCAGCTAGCCGGGAGAAGAACATTCAGGCCGAGGGAGGAGCCCGAGGTGAGAGCCGCGTGTGCAGAGGCCCCAGAGCAGCCCAGACGACCTGGAAAAGGAGCCAGCTGGTGGACTGCTACTGACGGATTTCAAGACTTAGTAGAAAGCTCTCGTAACCAAGGCCGTGTGGTATTGCAGTAAAGACAGACAGATCAACAGAAAAGAATGGGGGTCAAGAAAGAGGCCCCTACTTGTACAGTCAATTGATTTTCAACAAAGGCACCAAAGGAAAGTACTTTCCACAATAGTGCTGGACCAAGTAGGCCCAAATGGGGAGAAAATGACCCTCACCCCCATCTCACACCACAAACAAGAATCGTTCAAGATGGATCACAGAACTAAATGCAAAAGTCAAAACCATACAGTTTCTAGAAGAAAAATGTAGAATCCCTCTACAAATTTGGGATAGGCAAAGATTTCCTAGACAGAGTGTAGAAGGCAGTAACTGTCAATAAAGTATTGATAAAGTGGACTTCATCAAGGTAAGAATCATCTGTCCATCCACAGACACTATCAGGGGAATCAAGAGTCAAGACGCAGACTGGGGAAAATATTTGCTGTGCGTACATCTAACAAAAGATGTGCATCCAGAAGATAAACGAGTTTCCACAATGCAATCAAAAGATGACCCAGTTTTTAAGACAGGCAAAAGTCAAACAGGCCTTTTACAAGGCACATGACAGCGAATGTGCTCAACATAATGCGTCGTAAGGAAATGCAAACTGCAACCACAGTGGGACATCGCCACTCACCCACCAGAAGGCGAAGATGAAAAGGACTGAGCAGACCAGGTGTTGGCAGGATATGGAGCCGCCAGAAACATCGCACAGCGCTGGTGCGAGTGCAGGACGGCAAAGCCACCTGGGAAAACTCCCAACTGTTCTTACCTAGCTACCCCTGCCCACCCTGAGCCCACGCAGTTCCACTCCTAGTATGTACTCAAAGAAACGACACAACTTACACACGAATATTAATAGTGGTTTCATTCATCATAGCCCCACTGGGAGCAACCCAAATGTCCATCAGCAGGAGAACGTGTAGCCACACACAGAAATACCAGCCAGCACAAAAGGAAGGACCCGCGGGCACGCCTCACGGCACAGATGTGTGGAGCACAGAAGCAGACGCGGGAGGACCACAGTGCAAGTCCGTTCGTGTGAAGTCCAGTCACAGGAGAACTCACCAGAAAGGCAGGGGCTATTGGCAGGCAGGGGGCCTTCTGAGGCAATGGGAGGATTCCAGACTCAGTGGAGGCGGGGACTGGGCGGGTATGTTCAAACCCATTGCACACATAATATCTGAGTCTTCCTTTGTAGGTAAGTTTTAAATAACAAGAACTGTAAATACATTTTAAACAAATTCAGTAGTTTAGGTTTTGCAGTGATATTGGTTTGCAATTCTGAAATTTGTATTCTAAACTTCAAGAATGAGGAAAGACGTCAAGGATAATGGGAGACTGGTGTCTTCCTGTTGCAAATATAGAAATGGGTTAGGATTCAAAAGTACCTGTGGTTTCATACGGGAGCCTGAGGCATCAGTCTGAACTCATAAGTCTTAAAATATAGGTAGATGTAGATATATACCTATAGACGTAAGTATAGCTGTTGCTCTGTGTGTGTGTGTGTGTGTGTGTGTGTGTGTGTGTGCAGGTGTGTGTGTCCCTGGAGAAGACCTAGCATCATCAATACACCAGGAGCAATGAGAACCTAGTGCTTAGATCCTAGTTTCTAAACACAGTTCTCCACTAAAAGGAACGAGGGCTATTTGGGGAAAAGGCTCATTCTGGAGGTGGGTCAGAGAAAGTGCAGGATGAGCCCAGGGCACCTTGTTATTCTAGAAAGTAAGGAGGGGCTCCAAGAACGTTGGGGACATAGACAGAGGACACAGGAGCCCGGCTGGAGGGGCCCCTGCTGGTAAAATCTAAGACAGTTAGAGTATCAGAGAAACCAGGGTAGTAACAGATACAACCAACTGAACACAATATAAACCCACCAGTCCATCCTGACATCATTGAGAAATGCACAAACGACGACATAAACAAAGGGCAGGAAAGCTCCGCCTTACAGTCGGGTGCTCACTAACAGATACAGATGGAGTGTGGACTTGGAAGGTGGTCGGTGGTGCTGAAACTGGTGGGTGGCAGTTTGAGGAGAAACAGGACATTAATCGGCTCAGAGCATCTCCCCACAAACCACGAATTAATTACAAAGTAATAAAAGTAGTTAATTACAGTAACTTCACAGCGGAGACCCTCGGAAGACACCGTTGTGACAAAGCCATCAAAGCTGACACGGTCAATGCTGGGACAGCCGGTGCCTCCTGACACGGTGCACTGGGGAGGACACAGCAGCGCTGCCGTGGCGCTCCTACCAGAGACGGCCAGCCCGGATCTTGTCAGGAGGGAACAGCAGACAAACCCAAACAATTTGTCTGCACTTTTCAAAAATGCCAGAGTTGAGAAAAACAAAAGCTGAAGAACCATTTCAGACTAAAGGAGGTTAAAGAGCTGTGTCCACTAAGCGTCACACATGATCCCAAACCAAGAAAGAAAACACGTATGCGGGTGTGTGTATGACAGTATGGGGACAGTTGATGAAATTTAAATATGGACTATGGGTTAGACAATAGTACTGTATCAATGATCAGCGTTAAATTTCCTGGTTTGGATAACTGCATTGTGATTGTGTAAGTAAATGTCTGTGTTCTTAGGAAATGCATGCTGAAGTATTTGCAGTAAAATCCTCAATGTCTCCAGTCAGGGAGAGACACAGAGAGAGGGAGAGAGGGAGGAGAATGAAAAAACCAATGAGGCAAAGTGTAAATAATGGGAAAATCTGGGTAAGGGATACATGGGAATTCTCTGAACTATTCTTGCAAATTTTCTGTAAGTATGAAATTATAATAAAATTAAAAAATGATCAAAAAATAAAAGATCAAGGTAATCCTCATTGAGAAGGTCAGATCTAGCAGAGACGAGGTAGGTAAGGGTATTCCAGGAGAAGAGAGCAGCCAGGCCAGGTGAGGCTGCAGGGGCGGCGAGGCGTCCGTGGGGCTGGGGTGGGATTAGCGGGTGAGCAGTCAGAGGCGAGGGCGGAGAGGTCGGGGTTGCCGATCCTGTACCACCTTGCAGGCCCTCATAATGACTTTAGCTTTTTGGACCGAGAGCAATGCAGAGCCACTGCAACGTTTCCAGAGGCTCACTCTGGCTGCCGAGGTAAGAACAGACTGAGGGGGGTGAGAGCAGAAGCCAAGAGAGCCTGGTCAGGAGGCTGCTTCGGGAGACAGGCGAGACGATGCCGACTGGACACCGTCAGTGTCGGTGTTATTGGTGGTCAGATTCTCCGCGTAGTTTGCAGGTAGAGCCAACAGGAAATTCCGACGGGTGGATAAGGAATATTGGAAAAGGAATAACTCCAAGGATCTCACCCTGAGTAATTGGAAAGATTGAGCTGCCCCCAACTGAGTTGGGGATGTTTATCCCCGGAACATGCGCTGTGAAGGGGGGCGGTTCAGTTCAATGTTGGGCTTGTTGGGAACGAGATATCTGACAGACACGCCAGTGGGGATGCTGTGCAGGCAGGTGGACATAGCGGTCTGGAGGTGAGTGGAGAGGTCCAGACTGGAGACACAAATTTGCCTGTGAGGCTAGTTTAACTTTTCAAAAAGGCATCCAATACTATATTTATTGAATGAGAGAATCATGAGTGAAATGAAAGACTTGAAAACACTCCTAACTGGATGAGGTGGCCCTGGGCTTGAGCTCTGCTCCCTGAAGCCAGAGGGAGCAGGGCCAGCACACTCACAAGGACAGGGCACAGCACACGCCTCCTCACAGGGAGGCCAATCCGGGTGCACGCGGGCCAGGCAGCAGGCTGTGCCCTCCCCACCAGAACAGGGCCCTCCTCTGCCTCCACTCCTCTGTGGGCCTCATCAAACTAACCCCAGTCCCGCAGCACTCAATTTCAGCCTGTGTGGGCCCAGCCTTGGGGCTGCTCGCTGCAGAGGTCCCCACCTCACCTCGGCACACAAGCAGTTCCTGCCCAAGTCCAGCCCAGTCTCATCAACTCCCTGGGCCTCTGAGGCTAGACATTCAGAGGAGACTCTGCAGGAGAGCCCTACCCCCACCCCACCCTTTGCTTGTGAAGATTGCAAGGGGACATAAACAATTTCTTTACTCTACTTTAGTGAAGTAAAATTTGCATATGGTAAAATGAAAAAATCTTCATTGGACAGCTCAGTGACTTTTTAAAAGTAAATGTATCAAGATTGACAACATTTCCAGCATCTCAGGAAGTTCCCTTGTTCGTACCTCTCTCCAGTCACCACCCACCGCTTCCCCAACACCCAGTAACTGGTATCAGTCTTACCTTCCCATTGTAATCAACTCTAACAGGGATCAGAACATATAAAATACCTGATTTCAGACGGTGCCAAGAGGCAGCACAGGACTGCGCCCCCTGAAAGATGGAGAACAGATGAGGAGGGCCCCACAATCATGCCAGTTCTCTGCCTGAAGGCATTGTCTGGTCTGAAGACCTGGAGGAGAATCCCTAATGTTGCTGAGCTGAGGAGGCAGAGGTGGCAGTTCAGGGACACAGAGGGGCTGGCATCCGCAGGGCAGGTTCTGGAGAGGAGGCAGTGGTACAGAGAGGGAGCTCCAGAAATCTGCAGAGGGTACTCTCGGGTCTTCAACTGAAGACTAAGCTGCACGTGTTCAGGGTAAGACTCTGTGAAGCCAGGCAAAGGAAAACTCCCGGAATTCACAGACAGCTGGGAGACATTGGATTTCTGACCCTTCCAGAATTGAGCGGCCTCCCTGAACATCCCATAAAAGCCATAACTTAGGAGTAGCATTCTTTGAGTCCCAGAGTAAAGGCTACCTTCAATTTGCCCTAAAAACCTTAACCCCAAGCCTCCAAAGGATCAATTAACTGTGTGCCAGAACAAAATTCAATAGAACATACACAATGTTCAGTGTACAATAAAAAATTATTTGACATGGTGAAGAAATGGGAACAGTCACCTGTGATTAGGAGAAAAAGCAGTCAATAGAAGTAGATACAGAAATGACAGACAACAGAATGAGGGGACAAAACTTTAAGATAGCTATTATAAATATGTTTCAAGAATAAAGGAAAATATGAACACAATAAAAGAATAGATATGGAATATCAATAGATAAAAGGTAACTATAAAAAACAACCAAATGGAAATTCTAGAAATTGTAAAACACAATATCTGAAGTGAAAAATTCACGGCATTGGTTTAACAGCAAGCCAAGCATTCCAGAAGAAAATATCAGTGAACTTGAAAACAGGATGACAGAACTTATTGAAACTGAAGCATATAGAGGAAAAAGAAAGACTAGAGGAAAATAATCAAAGCCTCAGCGACTTGTGGAATGCTATCAAGTACACCTGGAGTCCCAGAAGGACAGGTGAGAAGATTGGGACAGAAGGAAATAACTGAGGAAGTAATGCCTGAAATTTTTCAAATTTGATGAAAAATATAAACCCATAGCTCCAAGAACATCAGTGAACCCCAAGCAGGATAAACACAAAGAAAAACACACCAAAGCTGCCACCAAAACTGTCACCACCAAATCTGCTGAAAAACAATGACAAATAGGAAAAACTTAAAGCAGGCAGAAGAAATAGACACACACGTACATGCATGCTTGCATGTACCCAGGGAACTAACAACAGGAACACCACTGACTCTTCATCAGAAGCAACATAACACCACCTTCTACAGATGAGGAAACAGGGGTCAGAGAGGTGAAAGCTCTTCTACGGCTGGAGCCAGAGCCCCTTTCAGTGGCTGAGCTGCTGCCTTGCCCACAAGATGCAAAGCACGGGAATGGACGGAAGGAGTGGGCAAGTTGGGAGGAACAGTGCAAGTGACTCCCAGAGGCCAGGTTGGCTTTGCTCAGGGCCCATTCTCCCCAGGAAGAGGCTGTGCCCTCCATGCTGGGCCACCAGATAGGCCTGCTGACACTCCTGTGGCGGGACAAGGACAATGTCACCCAGAGCCACTCCCACCAGTGTGTGTACCTCCTCCTCCAGCTTCTGATCCAGCAGAAGGGTGAGCCGCGAGCAGGGAGGGGGTGGGAGGGGCCGGCACGGCCGGGTGCCCCACTCTTCCCTGGGGAACTGGCCTGGCTCCTTGTCCTCTCTGGGCCTCACTCGTGGTCTGGAGAGGAGGGTGTCACTCTCCAGACTGTGGCAGGCTCCTTACTGAGTGTCCCACACAGGGAGCATGGCGGAGTTCATGCATTTGAATAAAATGAAGAATTCTGAAGCAAGGGCCTACAGAGAATCAGAGATGAAGTTCTACAATTTGGTGAAGGTGGGGCCCGTCAGAGCCGGGGGCAGGGAGGGGCCAACAGGTGCTCCCACAGACCCTAAACTGCGCAAGAGTGTGGGATCACTCTGGTTCCCATCCCCCTGCCCATCCTACAGATGGGGCTAACGGAGGCCCCACGCCACCTGCGAGGGGGCCAGGCTAGGCAGAGCCAGGACCCGGAAGCTCTTCCCAGGGAAGGACCCTTGTCTCTCTTCCCTTAAAGTCCCGCCCCTGCACCCTGCCACCTCTGACTCGGAGGGCAGCTGGGCCCCTCTGGAACGGCGATCTAAGGTTCTCACCAGCATCTTCAGAACCTCCCTTCGCAGCACCCTCTCTCCCCCTGGCCTCTCCTTTGTGGCTCCTCACTAGGGTGACGACTTGTCTCAGTTTGCTGGGGCTGTCCTGGTCTTACCACTTTGCCTTGGTCCCAGGCAAGCAGGACGACTATCTCCCTTCTCCTCTGCCCACCCTCCCCGTAGGCATTCTTCTCAGGGTCGTCCCTCCCCTCATGTAGGACTGGGAGTCAAGTGTTTCAATTTGAGTCCAGGCTCTGCCCCTAACTGGCTGAGTGGCCTTGGGTAGGCCATTCAACCTCTCTGTGCCTCTGTTTCCCCACCTTCCAAGTGAGGGTCACTGAGCCTGACGCCCAGCCTGCTCTCGGGACAGGCTTCGATAGGAGCAGTGACACCCCCGTGCAGATGGACGTCCCCCGGGGGTCCCTCCAGGAACCGGGACTTAGCAGCCTGTCATCTCGCGGGGGTTCCCCAGAAACAGAGCCTGGGATGGGATTCCGGTACAGCTCACTGAGGACCAGGATGTGTTCTCAGGAGGAAGGAGTAAGGGAAGAAAGGCAGGGCAGGAGGAGCCGAGCAGGGCTGTGGTCGCAGCCTGACTATGGGGAGGGCTGCACCATGGAGTTGGTCCCGCCTTGGGGCAGGCTGGGCTTCTGTCCCCTGAGGCAGTCACCGGCTGCAGGCTGGGGTGGGGGCGCCCGACGTCCTGGGCTAGGCTGCTGTTCCCATTGACCCCAGAGCAATTCTACAGAGAAGGGGCAGCTGTAAGACTGTAGCAGCCACACTTCCAGCCCCTGCGCCACAGCCCACAGCCTGTTGAGGCCAGCTGGGTGGGCCACCAACAGCCCACTGGGGTCAGGGGGTCAAGCTGGCCTTCTGGTGTCGCTGTCAGTCTGTGTACCTGGTATTTGCTCTATCTCTGGGTAAGAGCAGCGCCCCCAGGCCCCCTCGGGAAAGCCTGGATGGCTGCTGACCAGGGAGGGTGCCCCTCGGCCCCTCAGTCCAGCCCCACTGGCACAGGCCTTGGACGAGAACCTGACCGTGGCCCAGCACACGCAGCTCGTCCTCACGCTCCTGCAAGGGCTCTGCAGCCACAGCCACCTGTGCTGCGACCTGGCCGCTCAGCTCGTCCTGATGATCTTCGAGGACCACAGCATCAAGCCGGAGCAGGTGGGCGCCGGGGCCCGGCGGGTACAGCCCCTCTCCTGGGCCATGTGCCGTGTGCCTCCCTGCAGGAACCGTGAGGACCTGTGAGGGAGGGCATGGGGTTGAGGGGACGCAGGACTGCCCCATGTCAAAGGCTGCCTGTGTGTGTGCGCACGTGTGTGTGTGCACCACACCTCTTTACGGAGACCACGGGGGGCAGTGGGTCCTGAGGACATTCCCGGCAGCCAGCAGTTGACAGCCCCGCCTCCAGGTGCCCGAAACAGCACGGTCCTGTCAGCAAGGCTGCGCTAATGCCCCGGGGTCCCTGCTTCGCCCCTCCCGTCTGGCTGGCTCCCCTCAAGGCCCTGCCACGGGCAATGGGGGTGACAACCTGCCTCGTTCACAGCCAGGTTCAGCAGGTGGGAGAGAAATCGCCCCCCACCCAGGATCTGATTGCTCTCAGTCTGGCTCGGCCAACCTGGTCCACGGCCCACGCGGACACTAACGTTCCACAGAGGCTGCCAGGCCTGGTCAACCCCACTGGCCCCGCAGGGTTGATTCCCATTTTCGCATGGACAAAGGGAGGGGAGTGAGGCTGTGGCAAGGGCAGGGGCGGCGCCAGCCTGAGCCCAGAGGCTGCTCCGCCCACTGTCCCATTGTGTCCTGTGTGTGTCCAGACACCTCGTCATGCTGCGGGATCACACGGGTCAGGCTGTGGGCTGAGGGGACCAGATGCACTCGCAGAGGACGTGGACCCCAGCCCCAGCAGGCAACAGGGGCAGGAGCTGGAGGGGCTGCCCTGAGGCCCTCTCCCGCCCGCCCTTCCCTGTGCAGGTGGCCGAGATCTTGCAGGGCCTGTTCCAGAAGCTGCCGTGTATCATCTTCAAGAACATCCTGCAGACCATGATGAAGGCCGTGACCGTGCTGGGCGCCCAGCACACCCAGGAGACAGTGGAGGTGCTGCTGTCCCTGTGCCGCCCTTCAGAGAGGTGGGTCACCTGCGCCTGTGACCCAAAGGTGAACACCTGTTCCTCATGCGTGGTCCGTCCTCCCAGTCTACGGACACTTCCTAGACAGGCTCTGTTCCCGGGAGGGCAGGGTGCACACGAGCTCCAGCTCCACTCCGTCCTCCTTCCTAGACTCCACAACCAGTGGGGTCCCGGGCTGAGGGGTTGAGGTGGAGGCTCCTGCAGCGCCAGCAGGGGGCTTTCAGCACAGGTGTCCCTCAGACTCAGAGAGCCCCCAGAGGCCAACCTGCAGAGGGGCCTGAGGTCACCTGGGTGACGTGATGATACTAAAGGGCCGCCAAACAGCTCCAGCCAGTTGGCCCAGGGTCCCAGGCACACAGTCCCAGACGCCCCTCTCGGCTGGGTTTCCAGGCTGCATTTTGTGGACGGCAGACTGAGGACCAGCAGCATCACCCGGGAGCTCGTTAGAAACGCAGTCTCGGCCCCGCAGCCGCATTCTAACCAGAGCCGAGTGGTGTGCGCGCACTTTGAAGTCTGAGCGAGGCTGGAGGCCCACGGTGCCTTGTGGAGCATCTCGGGGAGCATCGGCCTGTCACAGGGCCACACTTAGACAGGGCACAGGGAGGTCCCAGGGATGCAGGTTCACGCGGCCCCTCCTACCCTAGTGAGACATGCCCGCCGCGCGTCTGTCTCTGCCAGGCTCATTTGTTCCTCGGGCCGCAGAGGGGTGAGCTCTGCTGGGGCATGAGCCCCACCTCCTGAGTGAGGAGACAGGCTGGGGAAGGACGGGGTTTGCTCAGGGTCACACGATGAGGAGGGTGAAGCGGGAGCGAGCGCCAACGTCAGGGCAAGCTAGCCTGTGCACACAGCTTCGAGCAGGGTCCCCAGCCCCACTGGCCGTCAGAATACAGCCCCTGGACCCCCCCGATGGAGGGGCTCCCCATTCCTAAAGGGCCCGGTCACCTCTCCTTTAACTTGCTTGGCAGGCCATTCTGCTGTCCTGGGGGTCATGTCCCACTGGCCCCTCCACCAGTGTGGCCAGCCAGCTGGAGGGACTGGACTCCCTGTCTCCCCAGGCAGGTCACACCCCTGTGGACAGCCCTGGCCACCAACAACCGGCTGGCCCGCAAGGTCGTCACCCTGCTCTACATGAAGCTGAAGCTGCGGCCCCCCAAGGAGCTCATCAGGCTCCCCCAGCAGGCGGAGCTCATTTCCCTGCTGGTGAGCAGCACCGCGCCCGCACCCGGTCCCCACCCAGGCCCCCGCGGCAACGGCATCGTCATTCAGGGGCCTCGTGGGGTGCCAGGGTGACTGGTGGAGGGTCTCACCAGAAATAGCCAAGGGCTCTTGATGCTGAGTCCCAGGGTGGGGCAGAGCCCCTGGGACTCTCCTGGCCCCAGCCAGGCACAGGCAGTGGGGCCTGGGGCCAGGGTGGCCCTGTGGTTGCTGCTCCCAGCTCCTCTGCTCACTGGAGCCAGGCCGTGTGCAGGGACCAATGTGGCGCCCCATCTGGGCCCTGCTCTGGCCCACTGCAGGCCCTGGGCACCATCTACGAGCTCCTGTACCTCCGGGAGTACAAGCCCACAGTGCGCTGGGCCTTTGCGGGGCTCCTCCTGGGCCTGCTCACACAGCTGCACTATCTGTTCGAGCTGGACGTGGCGGAGGGCGTCTCAGACTACCAGGAGGACATCCTGGAGGCGAGGCCCCTCAACCCCTGCAGGTGAGATGCGAGACCAGCCTCTTGAGACCCCAACTCACTCCCTCTTTCTGGTTCCTCCCACATGTCCACGGAACCCCTGGTGGGCACCAGGCCCCAGGCTTAGTGCTGGGGACCCAGAAAGGACTGAGGTCCAGCCCTGGGTGGGGGGACAGGGTGAGGGGCCGCCAGCAGCTGTCAGGAGGGAATCCCGAGAGAGCAGGAAGCTCAGAGGCTCAGGACCCCAGGCCGGGGGGAGAGTGCAGGTCGGGGTACAGATGCTGACCTCATACTCCAGTAGGAGAGCTGAGCCCCTCGCCCTGGCTCACCTCTTCTAGACACCCCCACTCGCCCCTAGGATATGCCTGGAGGCCCTGAAGGGTCTCTTCTGGACCACCAACTACTGGGAGGTGTTCGCCGACCTCAAGCTGCTGAGGGGCTGGGAGCTCTTGGAGCATCTGGAAACCTACACAGAGGGGGTGACCCTCCTGGCCAGGTAAGCACCAAGCCTGGGAGGGGCCTGGCCCCAAACTGCAGCCCTGATGGGGCCCTTCCTGCACTCCACATTGGGACCCTACCCTCCAGACTCAGTCGCCTGGACCATCTCCCTGAGTGAACAAGGTCTGTAGGGGGAGGGAGGCCACCCTGGCCAAGGATGGACCCCACAGGGGCCCCACGCCTGCCTCTTCCATCTGACAGGGCCATGGCCCACTACGACTGTGAGGTCAAGGCCGTCTTGGGGCAGGCGGTCATCTCCCTGCAGAGCTCCGAGGAACGGGACAACATCGTGGCCATCCTCATCATCACAGAGGTCAGCCCCTCCTCGACCCTGCCCCTGCTCCTCACCAGTGCCCTCTGGCCCTTAGGAAGAAGGTCAGAGAACTGGACTTCCATTCCTACCCTCTGATATAAAAGCACCCTAACTTCTGCATTCCACGCCAGACCTACTTGCTGTCTGGAAGTGTTTTCTTGTGTCTAACCCCATAATCTCATGCTATTGCTATAGCCCGACTCTCCCTGCTATAGCCCAATCCTCCCTGTAATTAACTGGTGGGCTGACCATGCCGACCCTACTCAGTTTCTCAATAGCCAAGAGCTCACCCAGTACACATCTCGGAAAACCATGGACAACTTCCTGAACCTGGGCCTGAACAACCCCAACCAGCTGGTGCGGGCCATGAGCCTGAAGGGCCTCAGCAGTATCCTGATGCACCCTAAGAAGGTGAGAGGAGGAGATGCCCACTCCTATCCCAGGAAGACGTCAGGGAGGAGGAGGCATTTGAAAAGAGCCTCCACAGCAGGTTGACCTGGAAGGGGTGGACAGGGAAGGCAAGTCAGGCCCGGGGCAGGCGAGGGTAGGAGAGTTCGGGAGGCCCTGCTCATTGCATAGGACTGGGGACCCTATAATTTCTGAGCTGGAGGAAGCTCTGAGGTCAGCGACTTTGGCCTCCTTTCCAGGTAGGACTCCCTTACCTGACAGCACGCCTGCCAGGAGGTCCTGTTCATGCTCCACCCGGCAAACGGAGGACTCACGCCGGCTGGATGGGGGCGTCCTTTCTCTTCCTGCCCTTTGCACCTCCCAGGACACGTCTGTGCCCCATGATGCCCTGAGGGCTGGGACTGAGGCCCCTGTTGAGCGTGAGAGGGAGGCAGGGAGCGGCGGGAGAGGCAGCCTCAGTCGGGCTCAGGAGGAGGCGGTGCTGGTGGAGAACCCAGAAGTGCATTTCTGAGGACGCAGGGCAGGCAGGGGGCTGTTGCGTTTCCCCGCAGGTGCTCCTGCTCCGGAACCGGCTGATCGGGCTGCTGGACAGCTTCCTGAAGCCCGAGCCCGGGGACCTCATTGGCCTGATGGAGATCCTGGGCGACATCGTGCACTGCCTGGGCGGGCAGGGCGTCGGCACCGTCAGCCTCAAGATCGCCCAGCACCTGCTGCCTCTGTTCGAGCACGTGAGTGGCAGGGCGCCTCAGGACCCGCGCCTGGGCAGCTCCTCGCCCAAGCCCGCCAGTCAGAGCAGCCGAAGCTGCTACCCCCACCATTCACAGCAGCAGAAGCTGCTGCCCACGGGGCTTGTGGGACAAGTCCGTAAGGAGGGCTCGGTGAGGCCTCCGGGCTGCCTGGGAAAGAACCATCCCTAAGCCACATGGAGACATTCAGAGGGTGCAGGGTCCGGGGTGGTGGCTGAGGTTGGGGGGAGGGCAGGGCAGCAGTTGGCATTTAGAAAGACCATTGGAGGCGGCCACGTAGAAAATGGAAGGCAAGCCCGGGGCAGGGTAAATGGTTTGAGGGGTTCTGGATAAATCAGGTGAGGTGAGGGTGGTGGGGCTTAACCCAGGCAGGACAGACAGGTTGAGTGGACCTGGGGGGTGGCCGGGCCACCGTGGGGAGTGGGGAGAGGAGGGGCCGGGGTGTTGGAGGAGGGAGAGGGATGCTGCATTCCTTGAGGTGAGGAAGAGGAGTGAGCCGGGCGGGGAAGCAGGTGGCTGCGTTAGTGAAGGTGTCCTGGGGACCTGCAGTGCAGCCATGCCGGAGGCTGTCAGGGAAGACGGAGGAGGGGGCGGGGGTAGTAGGAGGAGGACCCAGGGACAAAGGCACTTTCGTTGGCCCTTTTTACAAATGGTGAAACTGAGTCACACACTGAAGGAGCCTTGCCCGGGTCACAGAGCTAGAAAGGGACAGATCTGCACCAGGGTCTGCGCTCTAACCCGCATCCTGGTCTGCCGGGGGCGGAGGTGTGGCTGCTGTCAGTCTGAAGCCCCCCCAGAGAAATGGCAGAGGAGAGGAAACCAGGGAGAAGAGGCTGACCCAGGAGGAGGCTGCAGCCATTAGGGGGTGGCGAGAGCAGCGGGGACAGCCAGGCGAGAAGGCAGCCGGCTGGGGTGACAGGCTGGCCTGTCAGGTGCTGGGGGGTGACCTGGACAGCAGGGTGCGGGGTGGAGGGTGGAGTTGCTGGCCCTGAGCTGAAGGGGGGCAGACATGAGGCAGCTACTGGCCCCTGCAAGTCCCTGGGCCAGGAGGAAGGTGAGAGACCGGGTGGCGGCCGACAGGGCCGACCAATGGCGGGGGAGCTGTGCCTGGGCCGAGGACTCCCGCATGTCGCCTGTCGCCTGGCTGAGGGGAAGGCCTGCCCGTGTCTGGCAGGAACAGGAGGACGTGCGCGGAGGAGCCATCTTCCTGTACGGAAACGTCCTCTACAGTGGGGGCAGGAAGTTCCGGCCGGCGCTCAGGACCCACGCCTTCCAGGCCCTGGTGCCCCTGCTCCTGCACCTGGCTGACCCCTGCCCCCGGGTGGTCACGGTGAGCCCACAGCAGCCTCCGGACAGTCGGGGGGCGGGGCATGGCCGGGGCAGCGGGCCAGGCTGGGGAGGAGGCAGCTCAGGAGGACCCAGCCGTGGTGAGAGACCAGGGCGGGGCAGCTGTCCGGGAGAGGCCGCCATGGCCACACAGTGAGGGCCAGGCCTGGCCGTGCAGGCGAACGTGCAGACGGAGAAAAGGAGAGTGCCGTTCCAGGGTGGCCGTTCCCCCGGCTCCACCTGCCTGCATGTTCTCCCTCCCCATCCAGGGCCCATGGCCCTCTTCTGGCTTCAGAGACCTCCCCAGCGCGCACACACGCGCACACACACACACACGCGCGCACACACGCAGAGTCAGCTTTGGGAGCCCGGCGCTGCAGGCCTTTCTCATTCCCCCTCTCCCCCAGCGGTGGTGCAGACTACATTCTGCTTAAGGTCCCCCGCCCCCGTCCCCAGAGAGGCGCCATGTTTAATTCCCACAGAGGATTCACAGGCCCCGGGGTTTCCTAGGTCATGCCTTTGTAGGCACCTTGATCTCCTGGAGTACCCCTTCTCATCTCTGCATGGGGAGCACCTGCTTCTCACTCGAGATGCCGTGCAGGTGCCTCCTCCTCAGGGAAGCCTTCCGGGCTTCCACCTCCACCCACAGGCCAGGGTGATGTTCCCTTGGTCCTGGGCACGCACTCTGTTCAGACCACTCCTCCTCCATGGCGTCAAGGGCCTGTCCCCTCCATGGCATACTTGGGTCCCATGCCTCCTTCCTGCCCATGCCCTAGATTCATCAGACCCAAGAGCCCTCTGGACCCATCTCTGATGGACCCACTGGGCTGGGAGCTCCAGAGCCAGGGAGGTGGTCTGCCTCAGAGCTGGGTCCGTAAGACCAGCCCCTAGCCCCGAGCCTGGCATGAGGCAGCTGCTGAGTGAATGTGTGGCTGAATGAATGGATGGATGGAAGCGGGGGTGGGAGACCAGTATAAGGCAGGAATGTCTCCAGGTGGGAGACTGATGGGTACAGCCAATAAATTCAGGAGGAAAAAGGTGCTGAGGTAATCAGGGGAGGCTGCCTGGGGGAGGTGGGCCTCTAACCGGGTCTCGGAGGCTTCAGTCTTAGGGTAAGCTGCCCAGAGGCCAAGGGCCTCTTAGTGAGGGAGGGCGGTGTGTCCTCTAAGCCAACAGGCAGACAGGAAGGTGAAGAGGGGCCCGGCCTGACAGAGGTGGGGCAGAGGGTCTTCCTGTGATCAAGGCCTCAACATAAGAGCTGGAGAGGAGGTGACTGTCCTCTGAGGAGCACAGTCCCCCAGGGAACAGAGGCGTGAGCCCCAGAGCACCCTGGTAGGGTGGACTGAGGAGGAGGCTGAGGGTTTTGGAGAGTGAAAACCAGGCGGGCAGTCCCAACCCAGCAAGGGAAGCAGAGGCCAGGCTCGGGAGCGGGCCTCTCTCAGTCAGCTCGGCTGCCCTAACAATGTGCCTCAGGCAGGGTTGCAGAGACCCAGGCGTCGGCAGGGCTGGTTCCTCCTGAGGCCTCTCTCCTTGGCGTGTAGATGGCCGTCTCCTCCCTGTGTCCTCATGTGGTCATCCCTCTGTGTGTGTCTGTGTCCAGATATCCTCTTCTTATAAGGACACCAGTCAGATTGGGTCAGGGCCTCTCTAGTGACCTCATGTCCCTTAATCACCTCTGTAAAGACCCCAGCTTCAAACACAGTCACATCCTGAGGTCCTGGGGGTTAGGGCTCAGCGCATGCAGCCTGGAGAGACAGTTCCGCCCATCACAGGGACACGGGGCCTCTCCACGGGAGTCCTGAGACAGGCCTGTGGGTGCTGGTGAGCGAGGGGCCAGAGCGCCTTCCCTGAGAGAGGCCCTCGGGGTCGGGAGGGAGGCCTGAGTGGCCAGGGTGACCACTGGCCCTTCTGGAGTCTTGGGGGGTGAAGTCGCTGTGTGGGGGTGTCCCTTCCTCCTGCGGTGCAGCCCCTCTCCAGGGCAGGTGCCGGCTGCACAGCCCAGGCACAGCTGTGAGCGGAGTCCTTGCTGGGCCTGGGACCCTCAGTGCCCCTGCGACAGTGTGGCTGCAGGAGGCCCCTGCTCTCGGGGTCTGCCCAGGAGGGCAGTGATGACGGGGAGGGTGGTGACCCGTCTCTCCTGGCACCCGCAGAAGACGAAGTTCACCTTCTTGCGCTGTGCCATCTTACTGAAGTGGGAGTTTCGGAAAGAGCTGTTTTGCAAGTTGGCGTGGGGCCATGGCCTGGGCGCTGAGAACGACATTTTTATCTACATGGTAAGGTGCCGGCACGCCCCGCACCCTCCGAGGGCACCTGGATGGGGATGGGGATGGGGAGAGGTTGGAACCCCCCAGATAGTATCTGATTTGGTGCTGTGGGTGTTTATTATGTCCCCACTCCGTGGCTGTGTGGGAGACCACCCCCACCGTGTGCCTGGACCCGGGAGTCCTGGCCGGCAGCAGTCTCCACGGCTGCCATGGAGGGGCCCTTGAGGGGCACAGCGCCAGCTGATGTCCATCCCAGTGCAGACCTGAGGACGGCCCTTTAGTCCCCAGAGCCCAGGAGTGGGCTGAAGCTCGACCCCACCGGCATTCCGGGCCCACGTCCCCCTCTGAGGAGCTGTGTGCGGAGGCAGATGTGAATGGGGTGGGGGGAGCAAGAAGCCCCACGGCTCTGTTTTCTAGCCGCCGATTTATTTCTGACTCCAGTTGCTCGCTCCGCACTAAGACTGGAGAAACAAGCAGCCCCGCACCCCGCAGGGCTGGGGTTCCTCCCAACAGGTCCCAGACTCCTCCTTAGCTTGACCGAGGGTGCGGGCAGCCGAGCACACCTGGTCCAGCCCAGGTCTCGTCAAGGTGTCCGAGGGCATAGGGCTCCTTGCTGAGGCTGGGAGATGGCAGATGTTTTCTGGGGTGGGGTCTCACTGGGGGAGGGGGGCTGCATCCTGTTGGAGCAAAGGCCCCAGGGAGGGAGAGGTGGGGCTTCTAGGGGACTTGTGAGTGCACCGTCTCCACGTGGGCACCGTGGGCACCACCTTCCTGGGGAGGACCCTGTTCAGACCTTTCACCTGCTCTGCGTTGGGTTCTTTGACTTCTGCTTAGAGACGTGAATGAATCGTGAACTCTCCCCATTCTCTGGCTGTGGGCTCTTGGCCAGTTGTTTGAGTTGCAGTTATTTTTGCCCAGTTTGTGACTTGTCATTTTACTTAACTACTGGTGTCTCCAGGGTGCAAAGATGTGAATCTTAGTGTAGCCACGTGTACGACTCTTCCATGGTTTGTGCCTTTGGGTCTGACTAAGAAATTCCTCCCTATTCCATGGACTAGCACTGGTGCCGAGAGTGGTTGGGGAGACCGACCCGCAGAGATGGATTTGGGGATTGGTTTGGTTGTGCCTTTTGACTCTGGTGCAGAACTGAGCCCCTTGCCCATGGGAAATTGGGTACTGGCGACCCAGTGCACACAGTGGCACCATGTGTAATCAAGCTGTCACCTGTAGTTGATTACAGTGACGTGCCAACTGAAGCACAGACCTAGGGGGCTCCAGGGGCTGCTGCACTCAAGCCCTGTGGTTGTGGTCGTGACTGTAAGTGTCCTGTGTCCATCAGGATCCATTCAGGGGACAGACAACACACAGTGATTTGAGCAGGGAAAGGTCAATATAAAGGATTATTAACTGCAGCAGAGGATTGGAGTTGGAAGGGGTTGGCCAGTAAGAAGTAGAGAGAGCTCTGAAGGACATAGCCACAGCAGGAATAACAGATAGCACGTGTGGTGCAGTGTTCTGGAACATAACATGGAATAGCCACGCCCCAGGGCTGAGGCAAGTGCCCAAGGTAGAGCCATCTCCCCCGGGTGAGAGCCAGGCCTCATTAGAGCAGGGCCACGACTCGCTCAGTAGCAGAGAAGTCCGTGTGGAGCAGAAGTTGCTGGAAATAAGGCCTCTGAGATGCCAGGAAAAGTCGCCCACAGGGAGGTGTCACAGGAGACCCTGCTATAAAACCGCCTGAGGGGAGTTGGGGAGAACTGCTCCACTTCTCAGTGTCAGTCACTGCAGCTGGTGGGGGCTGAGTGTTGGAGAAGCTGGATGTGTGCAGGGTCCTGGTGCTAAGGGAGCCGCCGTGCTGCAGGAGCCTGTTGCTGCAGAGCCTGTGAGCACCACAGAGCCTGCAGAGTGAGCAACCAGAGTGGGAGGCAAAGCCCCTTCTCCTGCAGTATCTCCGTGGTGGTCCACCAACAGCGCTTCAGAGCTGCGGGCAAAGGAAGATGCTCGCAGGGCCCAGACCCATTTTTACAGAGCAGGCCACAAGGGTGAATTTGGAGCTGAGAGGCAAAGAAAATATCAACAATGGGCAGAGGTCTTCCATATTCCATGTGTGTTTGACTTTATTCTGTCGTCCATCTGTCTTAACCTCCCTTTCCTAGTTTCCATTTTTTATCTCTTGATGCTGCATTTTGGGTTATTTTTTCAGATTTGTCTCCCAGTTCACTAATTCTGACTTCATCCATCTCTAATTTGCTCTTAAAATACCCAGTGACTTTTTCCCATCGATGGCTATAGTTTTTATTTGGTTTCTCTTCTGTGTCTCTCACAGGCCTACTCGTTCTTCCTTCACAGCCTCATGTTCTCTTCCTATGAGTTCCCACTCTCCTCAAATGTAATCATTAAAAAAATCCTTTGTTATCTCTACTGAGTGGCTCGCTTATCTGAAGTTCCTGAGGGTCCAATCTTGCCATTGGTGGTATTCTCTGACTCGCTCATGGTGGGTTTTCCTGTCATTTCTCCCGGCATTTTGGACTGTGGGCCTCTCTGTGTGTGTCCCATGGCATGGGGCTCAAGAGGACTCACTGCAGAGTCTGTGTCTGTTCCTGCCGGCGGTCCCGCTGCTCCTGCTCTGGGATGGAGTTCTAATGGGTTTCTCGGCTCCAGGTCCCGAGGATGCCGGCTGTAATCCCAGCTCCCGACCTTCATGCGGCTCCCGGCCACGGTGACCGCGCGTAAACCAGGACAACATGGGGACAGCTTCCTTTTGGTCTCTCCGCCTACCCTTGGTGTCTGTCCAGTCTGGATTCTCAAGGTGCTTGGTTTATGCTGGAGTCCACCTCTGCCCTCCTGGGTCTGCCCACAGGGGCGCCTCAGGCGTCCCGAGTTGACGCCACCTCAGCCGGGGGAGCCGCCAGGGCACCAGCTCATGCGCTTGTGGTTCTGGTTTTGTCCTGCCCACCTCTGCCTTTGGGTGTTTCTCTGTAGCTAGTTTCCCTTAGCCAGTTCAGCTAAGGACTTTAAAAGAAATGTATTGTTAATAGATTCTTTCATCTTGGAAGTATTTTGTGCATGAAGGGGTACATGCACTACCATTTGTATTTTATTTAATACCCAGTTTATTAATCTTATTAATTTATGTTTAAACAGTCCACCTGTGAAAACACTGAACAGTCAGCATTACAGACATTACATTTGCCTGTTACTAAGGCAACTCGTGGATTCAGCAAAGTACATTTCCCTGAACATTTATTTACACATCTTTTACAAACTTATTGAAACACCTCTGAACGCTTAATTCAAGTCCCGAGTTTAACCGTCAGATTCTCCTAAATGTTTCAAGCGCTGCGGGCAAGACGCGGCATCGCGAGGTCTGGAAGTGGAGGCTGGACCGTGCACCTTCACTGCCTCCCGTTCTTGTTTCCTCCCTCTTATTCTCACAGTTCCTTCCCCCCACGTAGAATCTCCTGGGTTTTCGGAGATTTTCCCATTTTCACACCTTCCCGGGATTTCTGTAGTTTGACCCAAAAGAAAACAGTTGCTGTCTCGGGCCGGCCCGGGTTCCGGGACCTGGTTCTCCACTGACGCCCGTGGTCGGGACTCGCGGCCGGGTGTTGCTGACTGCGGGGCCCTGTCCGCAGGGACGTGTCACCTGCACAGCCGCCGCTGTCAAGTCACTGCCACCACACGCGTTTCACTCTTCGGGGCCAGCGTCTTTCCTGGAGCTCTTCCCCCTCTTCAGGTCTTCAGGTCTCGCGTGGCATCACTCCTTCTCTGCCACATCCATCCTGACACGTCAACCCAATCTGCCAGCAGCTCCTTTAATATGGTGTTTTAGAATAACTGAGACGTGGATTATGTATTTTTCACTAGTATTTGAAAACAGTGACTTCCTGGCTCTCCGCTTTCGGGCAGCTGTCCTCCCGTGGGGCGCACCGTCGGACCCTCTCCCGGCCTGGGTGCCGTGTGGAACTCCGGGCTGACCCACGGCCGGCTCACCGCTCCCTGCTGCCCGCATGGTCCCTTCCTCCCAGCCCCGCAGATGGGAGCAGCTTCATGTCAGTACCTTATTTTCAAAAATCATGAATAGAAGAAACAAAATGTCCGTATTTAAACACTTCTCCACTTTTAAATACTAATAAGATATCAAATGCCTTAGGTTATCGTGTCCCTTCTTTTACGTTACAACCTCCTCTCTGTTTCTGCCTCTCCTGAGCAGCATTATGAATTAGTTTACGGCCTGTGTTGGTTTCCGGGGCGGCCAAAACAGGGTACCACTAACTCAGTGACTTAAACGACAGAAGCTCATTGTCTCCCAGTTCTGGAATCTAGAAGTCCAAGGCCGAGGTGTCGGCAGGGCTGCGCTCCCTCCGAAGGCGCTAGGGAAGGATCTGTCGCGTTCATCCCTCCCGGCTTCTGGGGGTCCTCGGCTTGTGGCAGCGTCACTCGGCCCACACACGGCTCCCTCCTGTGCATGTCTGTCTCTCTGCCCACGTTTCCCCTCTTTAAGAGGACACCAGTCGGACTGGAGCAGGGCCCACTTGTACGACCTCACTCACCTGGGTCACCTCTGCAAAGGCCCCGTCTCCAAATAAGGCCCCATTCTGAGGTCCTGGCGGTCAGGACTCCAACATATCTTTTTTGGGGCACACAATCCAGCCCGTCCCACAGCCTGTGGTGGAGTCCGCTCACTCCGTGGACCCATTGTTTCCGTTGTTACCCTCGTCATCCTGGCGCTCAGATTGTTACAGCCTGGCCGGTAGCCGCCCTCTGACTGGAAGCCTTTTCCTGTGAGCACCGTCCCTGGACCTTTCTTCTTGAAGGGTCCTTCCTTCTGGCAACATTAGAATGTTCCAGACCCTTCCTAATTGTTTCCTCTCCAAGACGTGGGATTGGCCGGCCTCCAGGAAGGCCTAGTATCTGAGTGGAAACTGGCGTGTGAGCCCAGAGTCCGGCTCTGGGAGGACTCGGAGGATCGGTGGTGACCAGCACCTCTGGTCAGCCACCCAGAGTGGACGCAGAGCAGGACAGTGGTTGTCTTTAAAGGTCACGAGTTGATGACCAAATTCCCAGCATGTGGGTTTGTGACAAGAAGTGAATCCGACCCAGGTCCGGAGGGAGGACTTCCGTGGGCCCGGGCTGCCTCGTGGCTAGAACGGGAGGTCCAGACTACGACGACGGTCTGGTGCCTGTGGAAGGAGAGAGGGAGGGAAGGCGGTGGGTGGAAAGGCAGCTCTGGGGGTCAGCCCGGCCAGTGGGGAGCCAGAGCGAGGACGGCCTGGGGAGGGCCCCACGTTGGGCAGGGTGGCCTGGCAATAGTGCCCCTGCTACGGGAGCACCCCCACCCCGGGAGAGCGTGGCCTGGGTGTGAACACACAGTGGGCTGGAGGGTCTCTCCAGGAGGCGTGGCCTCGGGCTGCACTCGTCAGGATTCGAGTGCAAGTGGCACAACAGCCAATTCGGGTGGACTCAGAGAGTAAAATAACTGATATATCAGCCTGGAGAGGCTCAGAGGACGCAGCCCCAGGAAAGCTTGACCCAGCATTTGGAATGAGACGGTCTGTCCCCTGTCCCACCTCCTTAGAGTGGCTTTATCCTCGGGTCCCGAGGCGGTCCCTGTCCTAGGCCAGCTCCCCACTCTGAGTGGCAGCTAGAGGCCCCTTGTGCTCCGAGCACACGCCCTGGAGAATGAGCGGCCGTGGAGGCCCCGACCCTGGTGCTGAGGAGCCCAGTGGAGCTTCCCTGACCCCATCGGCTCTGACGGGCCCCAGACCCATCGCTGGAGCTGTGGATGGGATGGGGACCAGGCGTGGGTGGGAGGGGCAGAGGCGATGTCCTGGAGGACACTGGGGACAGTGTGAGGGAGGGCGGTAGACATGGAAGGTCCTGGATCCGTCGACACAGGCTCCTCCCTTCAGGCCTTGGAACTGCTGGGCTGGCGTGGGGGGCCTCAGGCAGAGCCCGGTCACGTAGGCCAGGGCGCCACCTAGCCACCTGGGCCCCAGCCTGGCCACGGGCCGCTGTCTCCCTCTCCCCAGGTGGAGAGCAACTTTGGCAACTACCACCAGTTCCTCATGCAGGCCCTGATCTACCTGGGCAGCCCCCACCAAAGCCTGAAGCTGACAGCCATGAAGTTCATCGGTAGGTCCGGCCCAGTGGCCTTGCACTCCCGCTCACGGCGCCCATCAAGCCAACGCGCTCCCCCCGCCCCAAGCTGCCACGTTAGATGGCCCAGCTCCCGAGCCCTGGGGTCCGCACCAGGAGGGGGAGGGGTGCTGGCCCCACAGGGTGGGCAGGACAGGCCCCATCAGCCAGGCACTGGTCTCTTGTCCACGCCGACTCGCCCACTTCCCTCAGTGGCCACGGGGCCGCACATCACCCTCCTCTTCCCTCACTGTCGCAGGGGGACTGCTGCAGGACTACTTTGCAGACCTCTGCTCCTACTTAAAGAAGGGCGACGTGAAGATCCTCTTGAAACGTAAGCACAGGGGCCTCCACCCTGAGTCCCGGGCTGGGCCACCAGCCACAGGATCCCTTTCTCCCCGACACATGAGAGGGTCCCTCTGGCCCGGGGGCCTTTCATCTTCTCCTTGAAACTCCGTTCCGGGACAGGGCTGTGACCCCCACCACCGCACACCCCACATGGGCTCCCGGGACGGGGCTGTGACCCCCCACACCTCCCTGAGATGGAGGCGCCTGGGAAGGGCCGTGTCTCCCACAGACCAGGGTTTCCTGGGGCAGGGCCTTGTCTCCTCCGTCTGGACCTTCCTCCAGCACCAGAGCAGGCTGCCCCAGGCCCGTTCTCAGCCCCGCACTGCGCTGGCCTGGCCTGGCCTGGCTGTGCAGTCAGACCCTGTGGGTCTCCCCCGCAGACTTCGAGATGCTCAAGCAGGACCAGGACTCCCTGAGCCGCAAATTCTACCGCAGTTTCTCGGGAGACATCATTGCGTTGTCCCAGTATGTGACGCACTGAGTCACGGGCTCCCCGGCGGCTCTGCTGGTTGTTGTTGTTGTTGTTGTTGTGTTGTGTAGCTCTCTCGCTAATAAATGTGACCGAGTTCCTTCTGGCCTCCCTGGGCTACCCACCCAGCTGCCCCATCCTCAGCACGGCCAGGGCAGCCTCCCGTCCAGACCCAGACAGTAAACGGGCACGGGACCTGAGGGCTCTGCTGGGTGTTCCCCTGGCTGGCACGAGCCAAAAACTCCTCCTCTGGCGCTGGACCCAGGGCCTCGGGGGTCACCCTTGACACCCCTCCCTGCCCCTCCCAGGCTTCACCAGATCCTGTCATCCTTCCTCCCAGCATCTAGAATTTTCCCACTTCCTAAATGCACATCCACCCCAGGCCTGTCCTGCGCTCAGAGTCATGTTTAAATCTGGAACATGGCCCTGAGAGCCTCGGGGGTCTGGCCCGCCGTCCTCTGCCTCCCTGCCTGCCCAGCTCGCTCCCCCCGATGCCCAGCAGGGTGGTGCCCAGGCTTCTCCAGCGTGGACATCACCACCTCCTCTTCGAAGTCTGCGCTCCTGCCCCGGGCCTGGTGAGGGGCCCTTCAACTATGTCCCACAGCCCTTTGTTCCCTGTGGCTGTGCTGGGGATGGCATCTGCTGCTGCTCAGAAAGTTCCAGGCATGTGGTGATCACTCAGTAAGTGTGAATCAAATGAACATGTGAAGAGGATGCCTGGACGGGGTTCTCGTCCCCACGAGGCACCACAGGCCGTCTGAGAGGGGCAGTGCAGGTGCACCCAGAGAGTGGTCCAGGGCATGTGTGATGGGCCATGTCAGAGGCCCAGAAATCACCCAGAGACGTCCACCTCCAGCCAGGGAAGGGAGGGGAGCTTTGTGGAGAAGGGCCTGTTGGAGTCTGGCCTGGCACACGTCCATAGTGAGGGTCAGGAGGGGCTGCGAGCCTGTCAGGGAGGAAGGTGCCGATGAGCAGAGGCAAGAGGCCTACACTGCAGCCAGCAGCTGACACAAAGGAGCCCAAGAGGACCAGCAGTGGGAGGGACAGCTGCAAGGGCAGGCTGGGGCCAGCCTGGGAAGCCGAGACTGCCCACCTGGGGGTCTGGACCTGCATCTGCTGAAGACGCGGGGCCAGTAGGGGTGCTGCGCAGGAGAGGAGCCTGTGCCGTCCTCCGCGGTCCTTTCCAGCAGGCAGCGGGCCAGAGCTCTCCTCCTGACTGTGCTCATTTTCCTGCCCTCTAAGCACTGTGTGCGGTGGCAGTGGGGGGCCAGGGCAGGAGGGCAGCGGGGCTGAGGGGGTGGGGCTGGGAAACCAGGGCACCTGGCTCAGCTGTTGAAGCCAAGGGCAGCAGGTGGGCCTGGCAGGGGACAGGGGTGCGGTCTGAGCTGTGGTGAGGTATCCGCAGCATCAATGCAGCCGCAGCCCGGGGAGGAGGAGCAGGCTGGCACTGCATTTTGAGGAATTCCTACTTTTCACGGTTGGGTGGAGGAGAGGCGGCGGGGGTTGGGCGGTGGCTAGCTACAGGAGCCAAGAACAGAGCGTGCTGTCAGGAAGAGAGGGTGGCCGGCTGTGGGCGCACTCCCCAGATTAGGGGTGGGGAAGGTGAAAAGGGATCAGCGTCTTCCCCGAGAGAGAGGGGTTTACCCCTTTCGAGGGTCGGCAGGTGGGAACAGAAGCCGGATGGGAAATTTCCAACCTCTGCAGTGTGCCGACTGGATGCCCCACAGATCCTCCCACTAAGATACAACCAGATCTTGGATAAGTTACAATAAGTGTACTTTTTAATGTATTGCTGGCTCTCAGAAACAGTAAGGGAAATCTCTGAAGGCTTAAAAACAAAAAAACAAAGAAATGTAAGAGCCCAAAGCTGAGCTGACAGTGAGATGGTGAGTGGAGAGAGTAACGGGAAAATCCAGGGTCCGATTCCAAGCAGAGGCACCCTGGAGGAAGGCGCCCCCACCGTGGGCCCTCGGCACGCAGACAGATGGAGCGGAACCGTGCATGCCCTCAGGAGAAGGTTTGCAGACGTGAGGAGAGGGGCCCCCGAGTGAGAGTCAGCAGTGTTAGGCTTCCGGGAACTAACAAACACAGCACACACAATTCTCACATGTGAAATATCTAAAGAGGCAAAAAGCAGACCCAGAAAATGAGCAAGGGTAAGCAGTGATCAAAAATGACCAAGCAGATTTGAAAAAGAATTAGAACTTTTAGATAGGAAAAATACAATCATTATATTTAAATCTCAGTGACTAAAAAAGATAACATATTAGACATAGTTGAAGAAAGAATTAATGAGCTGAAAGCTAGATAGGAAATTACTAGAAATTCTCCAGAATTGGGGGAAGGTATGAATCCACAGCTGTAGGAAGCACAACACGTATCAAGCCAGATAAAGAAGCAGAAATGCACAAGTAGATGCATATGTAGAGCACGCAAGGAAGAAATCTTGAAAACAGGTAGGAGAGAGCCCACAGAGTGCTGACAGTTACACCAGCAGCAACGAGGGGAAGCAGCAGAGAGTGGGGTGAGATTTGTAACTGTCCACCCGGGACTGTGAACCCGGCACAATCCGCCTGCCAGCGTGAGGGTGGAATCAGCGCAACAGCGGGCACTGTTGCCAAGGCGGCTCCCAGCCCAGGCTGCTGGCTCCCTGCCCCGGGTCAGCCTGGAGAAACCCGAAAACACAGCCATGGCCTGGGAAAAGCACAGGTGAACCAAGAGAGCTGTGTCAGCATCTTACCTGACAAAGCAGATTCCAAGACCCAGGAACACTTCCAGTGGACATGTGGACGTGGTACCAGTAGAAGGAGCAACGGGAAAAGCTACGTCCATCGTGAACGCTGAGAAGCAAAACAGCCTTACATCCGTTAAGCAACGACTGATAGGATCACACCAAATTTTAAGACATACTGTAAAGTCAGGGTAGTGAATTTAGAAAGAAGTACCGGCAAAATAAATGGATAAATACGATAAAAGGAGAGGGTGTTTTGGCTTAAGAACACACCAGCAGAGTAGCAGAGCCTCGGGGACAGACTGTGTTCACACTTACAGGAACTCAACAGACAGAAACGATGGCAGAACAAATCAATAGAGCAGGGATGAACTACTTCAGTGACCATGTTGGAAATCAGCTCTCGTTAGGGAGAAAAACTAAGCTGCTTCCCTGTCCAGTGCCACACAGAAGTTGGCTCTAGAACTAAATGTGCAAGGAAAGGCTTCAAAGTGAATAGAATAAAATACAGAATATCTTTATGACCTATGGATAGTGAAGCCTCACAAACAGACTCAGAAGCACAAACCATATAGCAAAAATCGATGTGTTTTATTACATCAAAATGAAAATGAAGAACACAATACTATGGCTGAAGAAAAAGAGAAGGCAATCCACAACAACGCAGAACCAAAATTCTAGGTCTAGTGTCACCATATTAGGATTTCCGTTTAATGAAGGACTTTGTGGCTAAAGATAAGAAACAGGTAAAAGCATGAAGAAGCTTGCAGTGGCTAAAACCATTATCTAGAATAGACATTCAGTAGCCAAACCATTACCTAGGCTAGACTTTCAGTAGCCAAACCATTATCTAGAATAGACTTCCAGTAGCTAAAACCATTATCTAGAATAGACATTCAGTAGCCAAACCATTACCTAGACTAGACTTTCAGTAGCCAAACCATTATCTAGAATAGACTTCCAGGAGCTAAAACTATTATCTAGGATAGACTTTTGGTGGCCAAAACCATTATCTAGTATAGACAGACGGTTCCTGCACACCAATCAGGACAAGGCAGCAATCCCACAGAAAAACAGGTCCAGAAAATGAGCAGGTGGTTCACAGAAGAAGGATCCTCAAAGCTGACAGGTATATGGAAAGATGCAGAAACTCATTAATAATTCAAGAAAGGCACATTAAACAAAATGATACTATTATCTAGGAGCTAAAACTATTATCTAGGATAGACTTTTGGTGGCCAAAACCATTATCTAGTATAGACAGACGGTTCCTGCACACCAATCAGGACAAGGCAGCAATCCCACAGAAAAACAGGTCCAGAAAATGAGCAGGTGGTTCACAGAAGAAGGATCCTCAAAGCTGACAGGTATATGGAAAGATGCAGAAACTCATTAATAATTCAAGAAAGGCACATTAAACAAAATGATACACCACTTTATGCCTTTTTGACCGACAAGAATTAGAAAGTTGGTTGATGCCTGGTGTTGGTGAGAATGTGTGGATCTAAGAGCCCTGGTGCATTCTGGGAGAGAGACACTGGTGGGGCCATTGTGGAGAGCAGTCTGACCCTACGAGGCCAAATCAGAATACACACGTCTAGTAACCCAGCAGTTCTGCTCCTGAGTTTACAAAGAATTCCCACGCCAGCCCCAAAGGGCCCGGCAGGAGGGTGTGCACTCTGGCAGAGCTTGTGATGGTGGGGAGTTTGGAGGCGCACAGAGAAAGTATAGCAATGTCCACCATAGAGAACTGTGAAACTAAGAAAGAATGCATCGGCCCCAGTTCGGCTCTGGACAGGATGGAGTAAGCACGCTCCACACCGCCTCTCTGGGGCACGTCACTACAAGCCCGGGACGATGTACACGGAGGGCTCTCTGAGGACTTTGAATGGTACATACCATTGGTCAACAGAACAGAATCAAGAGCCCAGAAATAGACCCACCCAATTATAGTCAACTGACCTTTGCCAAAGGAGCAAAGACAGTTCAACAGAGAAGTGGTAGCCTCTTCCACAGTGGAGCCGGGGACGTCCATGTGCAAAAAGAAAACAAATTAATCCAGACACACTCCCTACACCATTCACAAAAATGAATTCAAATGGACCTTAGAGCTAAATGTAAAACTATAAAACTTCTGGAAGGTAACTTAGGAGAAAATCTGGGTGACCTTGGATATGACAATGAGTTTTTAGAAACAACACCAAAAGCACAATTCGTGAAAGGAAATATTGATGTCAGACTTCTTTAAAATTAAAAACTTGTGCTCTGCAGAAGACTCTGCTAAAAGAATGAGAAGACCAGCCCCGGGCTAGGAGAAAATGTTTGCAAAACACACATCTGATAAGGGACTTATCCAGCATATACAAAGAACTCCTAAAACTCCACCATCAGGAAACACCTGGTTCTGAGTCCGCCCACTGTGGAGGCCACGGGAGTCTCCCCCTGAACTGCACACCAGTGGATCGTGGAGGCGGCCACACACATGTGCACGCTGCACAAACTCATCCAACATGTGAAAGGGCAAATCTTATTTCCCTCAATGGAGTTGAGTGAAGAATGTGAAGTTCAGGTGGGCACCTGGGTGTTAGCCACTCTGCACAGAGCACGTCATCATGAAGAGCTCCACGGAATCTGCGACATAGGTCCTGCAGTATTTTTTATTAAAATAAACCATATCAAGGAAAGAAAAGAGAAATAACAGATCAGATGCACACATTGCAACCCAGATGGGCCCTTAAAAAAAAATACTTAGTGGAAAAAAGTCAAAAAACAGAACGAGATATATAACAATATAATTTAAATAAATTAAAATATATGTACTTTGATAATTGTACCATGGTTATGTAAGATGTTACCGCTGGTGGGAGATTGTGGAGGGTACAGGGAGCCTCTCTGTACCATCTTTGTGATTCCTCTGTACGCCTAAAATTATTTCAAAATACAAAGTTAAAAAAAAAACAGTTTTTTTGCAAGAGCAGTTACAAACAAAAAAGACACATTAAATTAAATTAGAATAAATTAGAATAGTTGCTTCTAGGTTGGTGGGAGGGTTATGGAAATAAAAAGAATAAATAAACAAATAAACAAGAATGAGACTTGCGTGGGCCGATGGTGATAACAGCACCCTGAGCTGAAGAGCAGGAGTAGCACAATCTCCTACACGTGAGAGACGAGAGCAGTTACCATCAGCAGACTAGAGGGACTTTGAAAGGACGTCCTCCAGGAAGAAGGAAGGAAGGCATGAAGTCTAAGATGGAATGGTGTGATGTGTGATTTATAATAAGAAACATATATTAGGTTTTCATCCCCCTTCCTGGCACAGATCTCCCAAAACCTCTATGAATTTCCTACCTGGAGAGAGCAATAAAGGTGTCTTTTGTTATGTTAATGAGGTGATGTTTGGACCACACTGCAGGGTGGGGCTGGTTGCCCGGGGAAGGAACCAAGTGATGAGAGGGTTGGAACTTTCAGTCCCACCCCTGACCTCTGGGGAGGAGAGGGGCTGGAGGTGGGATCAATCACCAATGGCCAATGATTTCATCAATCGTGCTTATTTTAATGGAGCCTCCATAAAAACTCCAAAGGACGGGGTTTGGAGAGTGTCCAGGTTGGTGACCACGTGGAGATTCCGGGAGAGTGGCGTGCTGGGAGAGGGTGTGGCGGCTCCGCACCCTTCCCCATACCTGCCCTGTGCATCTGTTCCGTCTGGCTGTGCCTGAGTTACATCCTTTCATAATAAACCGATGATCCAGTAAGCAAAATATTTCTCTGAGTTCTGTGAGCCACTCCAGCAAATTAATCAAACCCAAGGAGGGGGTCGTGGGAACTTACAACCTGTAGCCGGTTGGTCAGAAGCACAAGTGATGACCTGGACCCGGGACTGGCATTTGAAGTGAGGGGGGATGGGCAGTCTTGTAGCACTGAGCCCCTAGCCTGTGGGGTCTGGCACTAGCTCCAGGTAGATGATGTCAGAATTAAGTTGAAGGACACCCAGCTGGTGTCCGGAGCATTGTTTGTTGGTGTGTGGTGCAGCTGGCCTCCAGGAATCAGAATTGGGTGAAGAACCCAATTAAATGGTGAGCAAAGAAACTGTTAAACACATAAGTAAATATAACCAAACATTGTCTATTTTTTAAAAAGATAATAATGTCTAATTTATGGAGTTAAAAAATACAGAACTAAAACAATAGACAGTGTTACCACGCACGCCCAAAGAGAATGATTAAAATGTTCTGAGGTCCTTGTATTGTTTGAAAGAGGGGTTAATACCTTGATAAATTCTAGACCTTGTTCAGTTAAATAACTGGTAAAATTTCAAAGGTAAGCTGAAAAGGAATAGAAAGAATCTGTGTAGTTTCCAGACCAATAAAAGACAAAAGTGGATTAAAAATAAGTATTTAAAAAATGTAAACATTTCAAAAAAGAAAGAGGGTTTTTTAAAAGTACAGTGAAAGTAGGACAAATATAGAGCACTAACTAAGCAAGATGGAGAAACAAGCCCAAAGAAATCAGTAATTACAAAAAATGTAATTAAAAAACTAGTTAAAAAACAGATTTTCTGATTGGATTTTAAAAGTCCAGTTGTCTGCTGTTACATAAGATACACCTAAAGTTTGAAAATGAAACCATGAGAATACTATTTAACAAAGGATAGTTAGAGTATTTATATTAACATCAGACAAGATGACTTCAAGTCAAAAGATGAAAACATTGTTATATAGAGAGATGGTCACTTCAAAAGGATAAAAGATCTGATTTGCTGGGAAGATATAACAGCTCTAACTTCTTGTATTCCCCATGTAAAAGAACATACAAACATATGAAGCAAAATTTGATAGAATTACAAACAGAAAATCTACTATCATAGAGGGGAATTTCAGTACATCTTTTTCAACCATTGGTAGGTCAAGCAGATACAAAATAATTGAATATATAGAAGATTTCAGCAACGAAATTGACAGGCTTGGTTTAATGACCATATAAGTGATTGTTAGCTCAGCAATTAGAAAATACATATGGAAAATTTTTAAAAATTGCTACATACTATGCAACAAAGCAAGTCTCATACGGGCTACATTCTATGGCAGCATTATAATTAAGTTGGAAATCACAAAAAGGTAGATTTTTAAATTCCTGTGGTTCAGAACTTTTAAAACATATAAAGTAACATATATCAAAGAAAGTAATTATAATGGAAATTTAAAAACCATTAAAACTGAATGAAAATAATACATATGGAAACTTGTAGGGTGGAGTTAAAGCAACACTTCGAGGGAAATTTGTAGCCTAAAATGCTTGTATTAGACAATAATAAAGGCTAAAAATTAATGTGTTAAATATCCAGCTTAAGTAGTTAAATATTTTCGTTCATAATAAACCTAAAGAAAGAAGATAATAAAGATAAGAGCAGGAATTAATGAAAGAGAGGAGAGACTTAATACAGTGGATCCACAAAGTCAAAAGTTTGTTTTTTACAACTGATAAGTTGAACAAGCAAAGAGAGAAGACACAATTCAAACAACATTAGGGATGACAAAGGGGACCCAACTGCAAACATATCAGAGATCAAAAAGGGAATAAGAATATTATGAGCAATTTAATTCCAATACATTTGAAAACTTAGTTGAAATAGATGGATTTCTAAAAATATATAACCTAGTGAAAGTGACTCAGGAACAAGTAGAAAGCCTGAATAGTTCTATAATTAAATTCTGATGAGGAGGACTAGTTAAGGGGAGATGTGGAAGTGTCCGGAGAGAGAGGAAAGTCCCCTGGTGTAAAGGGCCGACAAGGAGGTGGGGACGGGTGGCAGGGCGTGGGCGCGGACTCTGGACCTAGCAGAAGAGAGCCAGTGGCCCGCTGCAGCGGTTCCGGGAGAACAGGAGAGGCGGGAGGCAAACAAAGGCGGTGTGCTCCCCTCCTGCCTGGGACCTGTGTCAGCACCTGGCATCCGGTTGGCACTTCAGAAGAGCCCAGACCCAGATAATTAATATGTCAGCATGGGGTCTTACTTCCCACTTTGTATTCAGTCTTGAATGGAAATGGCTCTCTTTCTTCAGACAACACTCTGTCACTGCAAACACTGCATGCACAGGTGGCTGGTGCGGTGTTTGTTAGGATCGCGGCTGCTGCAGCCTGAATGCCTGGGTTCAAAGCCCACCACTGGCTTAGCTCTGCAACTTTGGGCAAGTCACTCACCCTCTCTGTGCCTCGTTTCCTCTTCTGTGAAGGGGAATGATGATAATGGCACCTGCCCCTCAGGGGTGCTGGGAGGTTGTCACAGATGCGTGCCATCACCCCCCAGCCCTTCACCAGTGCCAGGCGCCCTGACAGGCCGTGTGTGATGGCTCTGGTCCTCATTGCCATTCACCTGCTCTGGGAGCCTCCTCCAGGAGCCCTCATGCCTACCACCAGCGACCCTGCGAACCTGGCGCCCAGCAGGTGCTGCACCCATGGGCCACTGGGACCAAGGGGACCAATGAGACCAGACTGAGGCTGCCTCTGCCTCAAACGTCCAGAGAGGGCCACTGCCCTCGGCACACGGCTTCCGCTCCTCCGCCTGGACCCCGGCCTTGCCTCCACCCTCGCCTCTCCCTGTCCTGCCTGCTGCCACTGTCCCCCTCCTCCCGTGGCAGCCACATCCCCTGGCACACACCTGGAGGCGGGTGAAGGTGGTCCGTGAACCCTCCCCAGCATGCGCTGGCGGGCCTGCTTCCCCAGGGTCCCTCTCAGTCCACCCAGCCGTCAGAAGAGCGGACCTCAGGTGCCTGCCAGAGCTCTGGGTGGCTCCTGTCCCGAGGGGACCAGACCTCCAGGCCAAAGCCTGATGCAAGACATGGTGACCCTGGGGAGCCTCGGAACCAGGGGTGGGCAGGGCAGGAGCCTCCCGCAAGATGGGGCCCGGAGAGCCTCTGGCAGCCAAAGGCAGAGGCTGCTGGAGGCTGGTGAGAGCCTGGGTGGGGCCGGGACTCGGGGCTCTAGGGCTGGCCAAGCAGGGTCCAGGCCCCGCCTGTGTGACCCCAGCCACACCTCCCTCCTAGTGACTTGGTGTCCTGGGGTGGGCTGGAGACCTCTCTGGGCCCCAGAATCCCCCAAATTCCCCCAGGGGTGGGACCCGAGGATGGAACCTCCCTCCTCTGGCAGCAGACAGGCCTCCTGCCCAGCACTCCTGCCATCAGCAGCCTCTGAGCTGGATGCCCAACTGCCTATCCCACCCACCTCCAGGCTCAGCCCAGTCTGCTCCTCCAGGAAGGCTTGGGGGGTCACGTCCCTGCTCTGGCTCCCCTGCCGGCTCTCAGGATGCCGTCACCAGGCCACCAGGTCTTTCTCTCCTCCAGCGAAGCAGCCCCCTCAGCTCCTCTCCATCCCTCCTCTTTCCTGTCCTGGCCCCCAGGCACACCTTCATCTGTCTGTCTGGGAGGTTGCCCTTTGGAAGACTGGGCGGAGTCTGTCAGCTGTCTCCCCTCTGAGGACTGGGGGACCTGAGCCTGGAAAGGGTCTGGGTGGGATCAGGAAGGACAAGAGAGGAGTCTGCCCAGGCTGGTGGAGGAAAACCAGCGAGGGGACAGGGCCCCATGAGGTCAGGAGCAGCCCAGCCGCCCCGGAACCCCAGACTTCCAGGCCAGGCCACCCCCACTCACCATCTGCCTCCCCAGGAACTCCCAGGGACAGAGGTGGAGGGAGCCGATGGGGGTGCCGTCTCCTGCCTCCTCCCAGCAACTCTTCCTGGGCGGGATCCATATGGTGTTCCCAGAGAGCCATATCGAGCCAGTAACACCTCCTCCGCCTTCCCAGAACAGCTGGCTGCCCTCACTCTGCAGCTGGCCTGAGTGGGGCTCCGGGCCGCCCCCCCATCCCTAGTCGGGGTCCCCACTCACTGAGAGGCCAGGCTTGGGGTGCCAGGGAGGGCACGCGGGAAGCCCAGACTACCCTCCTGGAGATGCCCTGCCCTCATGTGCCCTGAGATTTGGGGACATGTCCTAAGAGTCCATAGGCGTGAATGTGAGCTTCTGGACCAGTCCCTCTTAGGTTCCACAACTCGGAGTTCTGAGACCCCGATGCTCTTTGTTCAAGGAGTTCTAGCCTGAGCCCGGCTTCCCAGGACCCCTGCCCCGCACCCAGCCCCAGGCCCGACCGCCCTCTGGGGGAGACCCTCAGGCACAGGGCCCCCGGGCTGGCAGCGCTGGGAGGGAAGGTTCTGGAGTGCACAGCTGGGAGGCTGACGTGAGCAGTGACTGTCTGGGCGCTCGCTTCCGGCTCAGCCAGGGCCTTATTTGGAGGCATTTCCGCTCCACGTGGCGGGGTGACTGGCACGTTCGCAAGCTATTCAGAGACACCCCTCCCCTCCTGGGTATTTTTAGGGCCGGAAAAAATACTTGGGGAGCCCGCTGCAGAGTCACAGACGGCTGGCCCCGGAAAGGATCTCAGTCACCCTGTCTGCTCCCCCGGTGCTGGAGGGGAAACCGAGGCCCAGAGTGAAGGGGTTTGCCTGAGGTCAAGATCTCCGGCCTCCAGCCAGGCCCTTGGCCACGATGGGTTCACCCTGCATTAGGGGGTCTCCCCCGCCCGTGGGACCCTCTGTGGGCCGCTCTGAGCAGACCTGGCTGGAGGCACGGGGACGCCCCAGTGGGCAGGGGTGCACCAGGTGGGGACGTGTAGGAGAGGATCTTGCGGGGGCCAGAAACACCCCCACCATCTCCCATGGGTCTGCAGGGAGGGGACGGCGGGGATCCCTCCTCTGCAGGGTGTCCGGGGGCTCCCCGGGCCACAGAGGGGGGTGGCAGAGTGGGAAGGTAGACAGGGGCTTGTCTCCCTGCTTGACCGATGCTCTCTGAGGTCTGGGGGCAGCTCCAGGCAGGGTCTTGACACCATCACCAGGGCCTGGGCGCAGGGACTCCTTAGAACAATACCTCCAGCCAAGACGCCCACAGAGGTCTGGGGGGCTGGCGGCTGGGGCCCCCAGATTTTATATCTGTCCGAAAGGGCTGCCTGGTCACCTCCTAGGGCAGTGGGATGGCGGAGAGGGGCTGGGTAGCAGTTTCTGAGCTTCTCAGGTGGGACACCAGCTGCCTTGTCACCTCAGGGGAGCCACACAGGTCCCATGTCCCCCCATCCCACAGGCCCAGGTTTCAGGAGGAGGTCACAGTGAGCTGATGGTGAGTGGAGCAGGGGCACCCCCAGCTAGTGGAAGGTTTTAGAACAAATCCTGGAGCATGAAGCACACCGTGGATTTGCTCCTGTCTGGAGACAAGCCCATGTGGGAAGCAGGGCCTGGGGAGGTGGTAGGAGCCTGGAGGGTCTGTCCCTCATCTTGAATGGGACCAGGAAGAGAAGCAGAGGTTAGGGGATGCCCCACTGGGTGGTCAAGGAGCAGTCCAGACGGTGGTGAGAGAGTGGTCGTCAAGATGGACGGAGGGGAAGAGAAAGAACCAAGAACAGAGTCTGCTGGTGAAGACAGCAACCCCTCATACTGCAGCATGAGGTTAGACTGGAGGAAGGACTTCCCGACAGCAGGTGTGTTTGCTGCTGGATTGGGGCCAGGAAGTGGGGGAGAAGCAGGTGTGAAGACTTTGCCAGAAAGAGCTTCTACCTGACTAGAGGCAGAGCCACTCCAGGCAGGAGTGGGGGAACTTCTTGGGCCTCCCTCCCCTCTGGCCCTGTGTGCTTTGCTGACAGGAGGAAGGAGCAGAAAGAAGTCAGGTGAGAAGACGCTGCCTCCGGATCTCAGGAGTGTGGGGGCTGATGAAATTCATAGCACCTGACAGCTGCTGCTCCTGTCATCTCCACCCCCCAGGTGACTCAGAGACTCTAGTCATTGTCCTTATGCCTTCTTCCTTCCACCCAGTCATCTACCATCCAGCTTCCAGTTACTCCCAGTCTGTGGGAGTGGGGGACAAGTGAGCTGGTGAGATCCTCATTTTCAATTCCATAAGCACAATCGCCAGGAACATCATAGTGGCTGCTGTCTTGGGCATCACCAGCACCAAAATCACTCCCCACCACCATCATCACGATCACCATCACCACCTGCACCACCACCCCCATCATCACCATCACCACCACCACCACCATCACACTACCATCAACACCACCATCACCACCATCATCACCATCACCACCACCATCACCACCACCACCATCACACCACCATCATCACCACCACCATCACCACCATCACCATCACTACCACCGTCACCACCATCACCACCATCACCACCAAACAATCACCATCACCACCACCACAACCACCATCACCACCATCACCACCACCATCACCATCACCACCACCACCACCACCATCACCACCACAACCACCATCACCACCACTATCACCACCATCACCATCACCACACCACCATCACCACCACCACAATCACCACCAACACCATCACCCCCATCACCACCATCACCATCACCACCATCACCACCACCACCACCACCACCATCACCATCACCATCACCACCATCACCACCATCACCACCACAACCACCATCACCATCACCATCACCACCACCACCACAATCACCACCAACACCATCACCCCCATCACCACCATCACCATCACCACCACCACCACCACCACCACCACCATCAGCGCCACCATCACCATCACCACCACCACCATCACCACCATCACCACCACAACCACCATCACCACCACTATCACCACCATCACCACCACCACCACCACCACCATCACCATCACCACCATCACCATCACCACCACCACCACCACCATCACCACCACCACCATCATCGCCATCACAACAACCATCACCACTATCATCACCATCACCACCACCACCACCACCATCACTGCCACCACCACCGCCACCATCACCACCATCAGCATCACCACCATCACCATCACCACCACCACCACCACCATCACCACCACCACCATCATCACCATCACAACAACCATCACCACTATCATCACCATCACCACCACCACCACCACCATCACTGCCACCACCACCGCCACCATCACCACCATCAGCATCACCACCACCACCATCACCACCATCATCACCATCATCACCACCACCGTCATCACCAGTACCACCAGAACCACCACCATCACCACCATCATTCTCATCACCACCACCATTCTCATCACCACCACCACCATCATCCCCATCATTACCACCACCAAGATCTCCAGCTCCAGCTTCCTCCACAAAACCATCACCATCACATTTGGCCACACGTGTTCCTGCTCATCATGGTAATCACCACCAGCAGCAGCCCCACACCTCTCCCTAGGGCAGTGTGGTGCTGCTGATGGTAGACGGAGGGTGGCAGAGGAAGTGGTATCAGCTTCACTGACGACAGGTTCCTGGAGGATGGCACTTGTACAAAGAAGCCAAGAGAATCAAAGGAACACAAGGTCCGGGAGGATCTTTCTGGTGGCCTAGTCAGCTCTGAACTCCACAGGACAGGAGGCGCTTCTGATGGAGGAAACTGCAGTTGGAGACGCCACTGCTGCCCTTGGGTAACCTACCCATGGAGAGGATGGTCCAAGAATGAGAGTCAAGAGAGCTGAGTTCAGGCCCAGCTATGCCCTCACTCCTCTGGGACACTGGCCTCAGCACTCAGCCACCAGGATTCTCAGTTTCCTCCTCTGTAGATAGCATCACGATCCCCGCCTTGTCCAGTGTCAAGAGCAGTCTGAATGGCTGGATGAATACAGAGGGAAACTTGCAGAAGCCCCCCCCTTCTAGCTCTGAGCACCTCACAGCCCCCGGCCCAGAGCACTGCCCAGCAGGGCTAGACAAGAAGGTGATGGAGGGCAGACCCACGCAGGGCCCAAGGTTTTGACGAATCTTATGGGAACATCCCTGGCAGGCTTCTTGCATTGAGAACGAGGGAGCGGACAGCAATTTCTGTGACTAGGCACCATCCCAGGCGGTCATGGAGCATCGAAGAGCTGTAACCATGGGGCCCAAGCAAGACGCAGCATGTGGCCTCTCCCAGAAAGACACAGCTTTCTTGGAGGGAAAGAGTGGGATGAAGGGGAAAAAGGAGTCTGGTCACGGGCTGACCTGACCATGGTCACACTCTGAACCATGACCCTGATCATACACTAAGCCCTTATCCTGGTCACAAAATGATCCATGATATTGGGCACTATCTAAGCCCTGACCCTAGTCACACTCTGAGCCCAGAACCCGGTCACACACTCAACCTGAGCCGGGTCACACTCTGAGCCTTGCTCCTGGTCACACATTGAGCCCTGACCCTGGGTGCACACTGAACCCTGGCCCTAGTCAAACACAGATCCCTGATTCTGGTCACACACTCAGCACTGACTGTGGTCACACTCTGAGCCTTGCTCCTGGATAACACACTGAGCCCTGACCCTGGTCACACCCTGATCCCTGACCCTATTCACACGTGGAACCTGACCCTGGTCACACGCTGAACCCTGACCCTGGGCACACTCTGATCTCTGACCCTGGTCACACATTGATCCCTGACAGTGTTCACACACTAAGCCCTGACCCTGGTCACATCCTGAACCTGACCTGGTCACACTCGAATCCCTGACCCTGGTCACACTCTGATCCCTGATCCTGGTCACACTCTGAGCCTTGCTCCTGGTCACACTCTGAACCTGACCCTGGTCACACTCTGATCCCTGACCCTGGTCTCACACTGAGCCCTGACCGTGGTCACTTTTCAAGCCCTGATCCTGGTCATACTCTGAGCCTTGCTCCTGATCATACACTGATACCCTGACCCTGGTCACAATTCAAGCCCTGATCCTGGTCACAGACTGAGCCCTGACCCTGGTCACACACTGAACCTGAGCCTGGTCACATGTTAAGTACTGACACCAGGAGTTAATACTGAATTGTTCCCCTTGCATGTAGGCAGTGTGTGACTTGGGTCCATCTTTTTTTTTTTTTTTCAGTTTTTCTGTTTACGTGGTGCTAAGTGTGTGCATGGCAGAGGATGTCAGGGAGCTGGCAAGACTGTGGCCTGGTCATTCCATAAGGAAGGTGGTAAGAAGCCCCCCGCCCCAAACCCTGGCCCAGGGCTCTGTGCTGCCTTCCCCAGGAGTATGCTGGGGGCTCCAGATTTTCTCCATCTGGACCTCCGGTTCCCAGGGGCTCTCCCAGCTTCCTTCTGTAACAGCAGGAGGATGAGAAAACCAGCCCAGGCCACAACCCTCATCTGAATCCCTGCATTGACAGATCTGGAATTCAGGACCTCCCTGGGTTTAGAGCTAGAACAGCGCGCGTGTGAGATTTCACTGAGCATCCCAGGAGGCCACACAAAGATGTGCATATGTGCATTTAGTGGTTCAAATGAACTATAACAAACCTCAGTTTGGGTCGGGTTTTCCTGCCAAATCTCACCAAAAATTTTTGAGTTTTTGAAGTGTTCTGAATTGTGGCTCAGAGACTATGGGCCCGTTGCCATAAAATGCTGGTTCCTGAGCGCCTGCTGTGGCCCTGGAGGGCTCTGTGCCATCCCCTCTTGGCTGCTGCAGTGGCCACACTCCCTCCCTGTTGTCCACTCACGCAGGGTCACTTGTGGTCACTCGCGGTCACTCACCCCCCCTCGCAGCCACGCATGGTCATCTGTGGTCCCTCTCTATTCCTCGGGTCACTTGTGATACCCGCAGTCACTGCGGTCACTCACCCAGCCTCTTCCCATCACCTCTCCACCTGGTGAGGACCCTGGGGGGATCAGGGACACATCCACACCTGGCGAGACACCCACGAGTTGCGCCCTCAGTAGGGAGCACCAAGCAACGGGCAAGGCCGCGTGGGAACCCCATGCCAGGCAGTTACCCCACTTTTTGGCTCCGCTTAAGCTTGGCATTGTTTTCAGTTTGGATGACATGGTTGGGGGGCCATAATCCCGGGGTGCTGGGCCCCCAGTGGCCCACCCACATGCTCCCCCTCTCAGGGCCCAGCAGGGTCTCCCGGCTGCCTGAGGCCCTGGGGCTCCCCAGCGGGGAGCACAGGCTTGTGCTGCAGTGGGGACCTTCCCAGCCTCCCAGCTCCCAGCCAGGCTCCCTGCAGAGGCTCAGGCTGCCCCCTGCTGGACACATGGAGAAGACGCAGGACCCAGTGCTGCGGTTCACGCCGGCATCTCAAAGCTTCCGCTCAGACCCCAGACAGGGACCCTGGGCCCAGAGGTGGGAAGAAGGAAGAAGGTGTGGGCCCACCAAGGTCAGCCAGAAGGAGGGGGGAGCCCCAAGGCCCCTGAAATTCTTTTTACGGTCTCAGAATGTTTTTAAAAAGCACCATTTGTTGCTTTTGTCTCTCCTGTAATGACTCAGGACACAGGGAAGTCAAATGCACCCCCTGTGGATCCAAGAGTCTGAGAAGAGGCAAGGGAGCAGAAGAGAACCAGCATGGAGGTTCCCCATCAAGTCGCCTGGAAGCTCCCTTGGGGAATGGGATGGCTGGGGGCCGCTTGACTGCTGGCCTGGGGGCCAAGGCCACGCAGAGTCCACTCCTGAGACCCAAGCAGGGTTTAGGGCAGGGGTGGAGCCGCGGTGCTCACCAGGCCTCCCCAGCCCTCCCTGACCCTGGTGGAGGGACCATGACTGGCCAGTGAAGCCCACCCCCAGCCCACTGGGGCCATGGCCTGGGTGCTGCACAGAGAAGACCACACACAGAGAACATGGGTTTTTTACTTTTTATTGAAGAAAAGAAAAGGAGAGAAAAAATAGATTCCCCACCCCTGCTTCTTCCTGGAGTGGGCTTCTAGTCCTGCCCCTGGGGGCGGCGCAAGTGAGAGGACTGTGCTCTCACCCGGGCTGGGCAGGGGCCCCGGGCCCTGGAGGGGTGTGGGGGCTGCTTCTGGAGGGGTAGGGGTGTCTAAAAAACGGTGCTGGCCGGCTGGGCCAAGCAGGCTGGTTCTCTGCTGCAGCAGCTCAGGCGGGCATCCAGGGATGCTGGCCGCGCCAGCCTGGCCACTGTCCGCGCCCGCCCGCTCGCCCGCCTGCCGGCCAGGGCTGGGCCTGAGGAGGGCAGAGTCTGAGGCACCTTCTGGCCTCTGGAGCCCTGTGCCCGCCTGGGCCGCCGCCACCTCCTGTCCTGTCTGGCTCTGGTCCCAGCACTGCGGGCCTCTGCCTGGCCGCCGTCCGAGCGCCCTGAGGCCGGGGCGCGGCCTGGCCCGCCGCCCGTGAGCGTGTCTGTGCCCGTCCTGCAGCAGGAGCGGGCAGAGCGGCATCCCTCCTCCGTGGCCCGCTGCGTGGCCGCCACCCGCCCGCTCAGACCTCAGTCTGGAGGTCAATGATGTCCTGGCCCACCAGCGGGATCGTGGCGCCCGACTTCTCCCACTCCACGTTCCGCAGCTCCAGGGGCGACGGCGGCAGGGGCTCCAGCTCCTTCTTCACCCACGCGGGCGTCCCGTGGGCTTTCCGAAGGCTCTCCCAGGGCCGCTTGCTGGGCGTCGGCTGCTTTTCTGGCTGCTGGCCGGCGAGGGTGCAGAGGGGTGGCGGCCGAGAACAGACACAGAGCAGAAACAGATGGGAAGAGGAGAAAATGATGCAGACAAGAAACAAAACAGTGAGGAAGAGACCAGAGGAAGGGAAAGAGGGGGCAGCGGGAGACCCCAGTACAGAAGCATGGAAGCAGAGCCTCTCTCACACCGCAAAGGGGGCGGCCCCCACCTCTGGTCAGCGCCTGGGGACCCCCTGCAGGCAAAACCAGCCTGCAGGCCCCTGCCTGCTCAGCACCTCTCGCCTGGCTTGGTTGTTACCCTCTCCTGGGACGCAGCCCTGTCCAGGCAACCCCAGTCCCAGCTGCGCGACACCCCGTTGCCTGCCCTTCCGGATAGGGTCCCCTGGGACAGACCCATCTGCCTGCCCTGTCTCTCCAGGGTCTAGCGTGGGCTGGGTCAGGCCAGGCGTTGGGAAAGACCGAACGAATGAATGAACGGACGGATGAAACCGGTTGGAAGGAGGGAGACGGCAACCTTACCTAAGACCTCTCCCTCGGCCCGCCCAGGCCCAGCCCCCAGCTCCCGCAGCCCCGCCCACTGCACCACCTCTCACCCCCCCACCCCAGGGCCCGCCCCCAGCACCCAGGCCCCGGCCTCAGCCCCACCCCTCGCCCCTCGGCTCCACCCACAGCTCCCCGGCCCCCGCCCCCAGCCCCACCCCTTGGCTCTGCCCACAGCTCCCCAGCCCCGCCCTCCAGACCTTGCTGTCCGCGCCCAGCGCCTCCTTGTCCTTCTCGGCATGCTGCAACTTCCGGTTCAGGTCCTGGAACATGTCCTGGTGCCGCTTCCGGGTGTGCATGATTTTCTGCAGGGGGAGGAGAGGCAGTGAGTCTTGAGCCTAGACGGGGGCTGCCTGGGGACGCGGCCTACCGGGTGGGGGGGTCCTCCTCCTCAAGCCCTCCCTGCCTGTTGGAAGGGCCTGAGCTGGGGGCCCAGGTGTTCAGGGAAGGGAACACCAGCACACACCTCGAAGTCCAGCTCTGCGTACCGCGACTTCCGCCTCTGTGGGGAGAAGGAGTTTGTGCGCACTTGCACCCAGTTCCCTCAACTCCCCTAGACCGCAAGTCCAGGTGCTTCTTGCCTGAGGATGGGGGAGACCGGGACCCCACACCCGTGCCTGCCCGGGGTCCCGGCCAAGCCCTGGGGGACACGCCTCCAGTGCCCTCGAGCTGCGGTTCTGTGTGCCAAGACACTGGGGGTGCAGCCCAGGGGCTCTGGGGGAAGACGGTGGGCAGGCAGGGCCGCTGGGGCTGAACTCAAGCCAGTGCAAATCCAGCTCGGTGGGTGCAGGCTGTGGGCCCCTGAGCCCCCTGCAACAGGTGGGACCACCACTGCGGGGCCGCGGCTCCCTGTCCCGGAGGTTGCTTCCTCCGGCAGAGCGAGGAGCCCGGATCCCCAGCAGACCCTGTCCCTCCTGGCTATGCGGGCAAGGAAGACACGCTCTCCCCGCACAGGCCTGGTCTCCCTTCTGGCCAAGGGGACACTTCCCAGCAGGGGTGGGCCAGGGTGCCAGCCCCCCCGACGCTGGTGGCCAGCCCCACCGGTGGAGCCCAGCCCAAACCTCATCGCCCCCCATGCGCCTTGCCCCACGGCCCGGGCTGCCCTCACCTCCAGAGAGCTCACAGACAAGGTGGAGACGTTCTCGTTCCTGGTCCCCGTCCCCACACTGGGCCCCGGGTGAGCGGGGGGCTCCCCGGGCTCCCCCAGGCTGGGGGGCGCCGGCTCCAGGGTGGGCGGCGGTGGCAGAGGCTGCTGGGGGGGCGGGGGCGGCGGGGGCGGCGGCGGGGGCTGGGCAGGGGGCGCCTCGGGGGGCTGGCGGGAGGGCGGGCTGCGGGCGGGGAGGCCAGCATCGGGGGCCATGTTGAGGTGGATGAGGCGCGTCTGGGGCATCTGGTCGATGTGGATGCTGTACTTGGGCTCCTCCTGGGGCTTGGGCCGCAGCGTGGCCGTGGCCGTGGGCAGGATTACGTAGCTCGTGTCCAGGGCCCTCTCCTGGGCCCGACTCAGCTCCGAGTCCAGCTTCTTGAAGATGTCCCCGTCGCCGACGAAGGAGGACTTGGGCGCCCTGTCCTTCTTGAGGGTCAGCGAATGGTTGGGGAAGTCGGGCGGGCCCAGGCGGCGGGGGGAGCCGTGCAGGTGCAGCTTGGACACGCTGGCCGGCAGGCTGTTGAAATTGGGGGGCGGCGCCTTGGCGTGGGCCAGCTTCAGCTTCTCCTCCTCGGGCAGCGACGGCCGCTTGAGTGTGCCCGTGACGGTGGCCGTGCGGCAGGCTGCGATGTCCTTGTTGAGCACTGCGGGCAGAGGCCAGGGGTCAGGGTGGCCTGGGGGGAGCCACCAAGTCCCACGTGGTCCCTCCTGCGGGGTGGTCTCAGGAGCGCCCCCTTTTGTGTCTGCTGCTGCGGCAGCTGGGGTTCCCTTGCCCTTCCAGACAAGGCGGGGACACGGGTGCCTCTCTGTCCTCCTGAGAGGACAAATGGCCTCCACCCGCCCAGCGCCCTTCCCAGCAGCTGCCAAGGGCAGGGACACAGCTCCTCGCCGTGAGGACGACGACCTGTCTCCGGGGGCCCAGCCGCCCCCTCTTCTGTTCAGCTGTGTGGGGACCAGACCACCTTGACCTCTGACCCCCACTCAGCGCCCATCCTCAGGAAACCTGCTCTGACCGCAGCGCCCTCCCCTCCCCGAGCTGGCTGCGTGCACAGGCTCCTGCGCCACCCCCTGCCCAGCTCCCACACACCGGCGCTCGCCAGCTGCTCTCTGCCGCCCAGCTGTCAGCACACAGCCCCCCAGCTGCCCAGGCCACTAGTCGCTCGCCCTCCCCTGGGCCTCCTCCCCTCCCCCTCCTCGACTGCTGCAGGTCCGGGGCCCCTTCTCCTCTCCACCCTCCAGACAGCAACACCCTGCCCCCACGTCTGCAGCCTGTCCTGCCCCCACTCCACGTGTCCCAACAGGGGACCTGCCATCTTCCCTGCCAAGTCTGCCCACCCCCACACCCCCGCCACCAGGGTCAGGAAAGGCCCCCTCCTTCGCTGCCTCTCCCCTGCACATCCCTCCCACTGAGCTCTCCCCGTCCACCTCAGAGCCAGCATCGAGCCCGTGAACGAGGTTGTGCACCCCCCTACCCCACGCCTGCCTGGGCGGGTCCCTGCTCCTCTGCACACTAGCACCCGACCGCATGTGTGACCCCCACCCCCGCTGCCAGCCTGTCGCTGCTCGAGAGACCACAGGCCAGGCTGGGCCATGTGATTAATAAGGAAAGAACTGGAGGCTCAGAGAGACCAGTACCACCCAACCAGGGCTGGGCCCAAGCCCCCAAAGGCCCCCAAGTCTTGGGGTCATCTCTCAGGGAGGTTGGTTAGAGCATGTGAGATTAAGAGTAGCCAAGAAGGATGTTCTGTTTCCCTCCTGTTCAGCCCAACCCACAGGTTACTCCTCCAGGAAGCCCTCCTGGGGTCCACCTGGCAGCAGCTGACATTTCCCACTGGGGCTGTCCCAGCCCCTCCCACATGGCTATCTCTAAGAGAAAGGGCTCCTCAAATATCTGATAGACTAGGGAAAGCAAGACCAGGTGGGCCTCCATAGCCCAGAAAGACACTGCTTGTCACTTCCCCAGACACCTGGCTCACAGAACAGTGACACTTGGGGAGCTTCCTTTTATTGGGCAATTGATTCCCTTTTTGCACTTGCTCCCAGGAAGCTCATGGCTGGCCTAGGGCTCAGCAGTGGGATCTTCTCCCTGCTTTCCTCCTGCTCCCATTGATGTTTCCCATCCCTCCTCCATGGTTGGACTAACGATGAAGAAATGAAGGCAACACAGAACATGGGCCATTGATGGACAGGCAGCGGTGGGTGAGCGGCTAGAGGTGGGGCGGGTGGTGGGGCAGCTCCAGGTCTCACAGAGCTTGCCCAGCCTCGCTGCCCTGTGAGGAGGAGGGAAGACAAAGACGGAAGGGTGTGTGGGTGCTGAGAACTGGGGGCACGAGGAGGGAGGAGGGGGCCAGGGAGGCCCCAGAAGGTGCTGAGAACTCCGTCAGCACTGGATGTCCCTCACACCTGCCGGCCTGAGCTCCAGGACAGTTTTCTGGAGGCTTCTGCTCATGCCCCACCGACCCTGCCTGCAGCCTCTAGGGGGGTGGGCGGGGCGGGCACAGAGGCGGCCCAGGCCCTGAGAGATGGCCCTCATGCTCGTCTCCCCGCTCAGACCAGGGCTCCCGGGCCGCGGTGGGGCCTGTGGGAAGCAGGGGTGGGACGCAGACAGACGATGAACAGACAGATGAATGGAGAAAAGAGAAAGAAGGAGTGGGCCCGGGCGAGGACCGCCTGTCGCTCTCACCTGTCAGGCGCTCACCTGATCTACAGGCCAGATCCACGTCCTTCTCGAAGTCGGTCTGCAAGACACAGAGGGCAGGGTGAGGCCTGTGGGCGAGGGGTCGGGGCTGGGTTGCTGCCTGTGCAGCACGTGGCCTGCAGGGCAGGGGGAGGGCCCAGCTGGAGCCGCAGCGGCACACTGGAGGGGCACGTGTGTGTGTGCACGCTCCTGAGGACTAAAGAGGTCTACACTCTCGCGGGCGCCCACGTCTGATGTGATCAAAGTGAAACCCGGAGGCGTGGCTGCACCCCCGCGTGCTCTTACTGCGTGTGCGTGCACGCACGCGTGCGCGCTTGTGTCTGTGTGTGTGTTCTCGCGCTTGCGCACATGAGCACGTTTTCCCTCCAAGCCATTCACGGATCAGCTGGGAAGCAGGAAGCCAGACCCCCTGCAGCTCGCTCACGCTCTCGGCCCCCTCCGGCTTCAGTCTCCCCCAACCCCTGCCCCTGGGCCTGCAGTACAAGAACCCTCTGCTCTGTCCCTCCAGTGGGGCAGGGCACAGAGAGCCCAGGCCAGAGCCCCCTGCTGCCCAGGCCACCACCCGCCCACACACCAGGCATGGGGGCCTGCCCCACGTCACCTCTTCGGTCCTCACCACAACCCCGGGGATGAGGAAATGGAGGCCAGCGGCCAGGGAGAGGCAGAGCAGGGTTGGGACACAGAAGTCCAGTGCCAGGGCGTGCCAGCTGCCCCGGAGCCGCGGCCGTGGTCCCTGCCGCAGCACCTGCCCCACCCCAGGCTAGGAGCTGGGGGAGGTGGGCGTGGGCGACCCTGGCCCAGCCCTCAGGGAGCTCAGCCGGCTGGGGAACCCCGCTTGGGCCACCCCAGGCTGGGCTGTGGCCTTCTCCAGGGGCTGGGGGTCCCAGGGGATGGCCGGGCCCTCCATCTCAAGTCTGGAGCTTCCTTCACTGCAAACGCAGAGATCAGGTTGGCTGGAAAACTGCAAGGTCTTCCCCCAGAAACCAGAGGTCAGAGGTCAGGCCAGAAGTGTCAGGGGGCCCAGGATCAAGCCTTCTCCCACCACCAGCCCCTGCCCTCATCCCCAAGGACACCAGCAGCCTCGCCAGGGCTAGCCGCTGGCATCTGCTGAGGCCCTGCCTGTGGCCCTCACAACCACCGTGAGGTGGCCGGGCACCCCAAAACCTGGATGAGCACCTGCCGCCTGCAGGCTCACCGTGTGCCCGGGACACCCGGTGGGCAGCAGGTGCCGAACGACAGTGTGGAGAATTCACCCAGGGCGAGACTGGGGCCTGAACAGGGGGCCTGGGGGGGCAGGGAGGGCTCCCTGGAGGAGGCGACATCTCGACAGATAGCTGCAACATGGGCAGCAGGAGCAGGCGAGGCATGCAGTGATGCTGGAGGACCAGCGGGTCAGGTCCTGAGGACTGGCCTGACACCAGGCCACGGCGGGGTGGAGGGTCAGTGGACAAGCCAGGGCAGGCCCCCGGGGGGAGGCCGAGCGAGCCAAGCTCTGTTCCTGGCTGAGCTCGAGGGCAATGAGGAGGTGTGGAGGGCGTATGGAGGGGGAGGGCGGCCAGAGGTCACTGCCTGGGGTGGACACCAGCCCCGCCCAGACTCGTCCACTCGACGCCGCCCACCGCAAACCCTAGACCAGAATTTCCCCATGGCGAGCCTCAGTTTCCCCAACCTCAAACGGGGCTAGGACTTCCTCCTAATGGGGCTGCTGCGGCCCATGAAGCTCTGGGCAGAGTGAGGACCAGAGACATCCGGTGGGGGCACCGAGCGGGGGCTCCAAGACCTACCATCAGCTGGGCGTGGCCGTTCTGGAAGGATCCCCCCGAGTCCCCGTTGCCCTCCTCCTGGCGATCCACCACGCGGCACTTCACAGCATCCTGGACCTGGGGAGGGAGAGCAGAGATGAACGGGCAGCCCACGCCCCACAGGCGCCATGCCGGGAAGGCGAGGGTGAGGCCCCCAGAGCGGCCGCTCAGCGATCCACACAGGCCCCAGTGCATGGGGTGGGGCTCAGCCTCTCCTCTCGTCTGAGATGCTCTCTACTCCCTCTGTGGCATGAAAACTCAAAACTGGGGAGTTCCAGCCCCCGAGAACACACTGCTGGCCCTCCTGCCGAGAGTCCTTGGGTAAGAACCCACCGTCGAGCTGAGGAGAGTCAGCTGTGTCCAGACACGTCCTGAGTCCCCCATGGCTTTCACTCCCTGACAGTTCGGGGCAAGACAAGGGCCTGGCCCTGGCTCCCCGGGGAGACGCCCCACCTGCGCGTCCACAGGGTCCTCGGGTGAGAGAGCGAGCCGGGTGCTGCACTGCGGGAGGATGAGCCGCGTCACAAGAGCAGCATGCTCCCTCCAGGGGGATTTCACCCATTACGGCCCTTCCCAGGGGCCAGGCAGCCGAGGACCAAGAGCGTGACCTTAGAGCCTCTTCAGTGTGGCCCGTGCGGGCCTGGAGCCGGCCCATCTGTACAGGAGGACGGCCGTAACTGCTCCGTGGGGCTGTCCTGAGAATCACCAATACGCGTAAACCAGGGACCAGGGCGGGCACGCAAGGGTGCTGGGCCGGGTGAGCCAGCGTTTTCTCTCTGCAGATGTCACGCGGGGTCTGCGAGGTCTCTTCTTCCCGGGCTGTGTCTGTGGCCCACCGCTGGGGGGTCTGTGGCTTTGCCGGCACAGGCTCTCCTTGGACCCGCAGGACTGACAGGGGCCATGACAGGGGTCCCGCAGGAATGAGCTGGGGGCCTCAGCTGACGGGGTGACCAGGGGTCACATGTGGGTTCCCCTCAATCCGTTTCAGTATGGCATCCCCATCTTCAGAGGTGCAGGGCGCCCCAGGCCAGGGCCCAGTGTTCACTCCCCAGACAGTGAAGCTCCAGGTGGGGGAGGCTGGAGAGACCACCCTCCCAGTCCAGGAGGGGATCGAAGCCACCTCCTAGGCAGACAGATAACCATTGTCCACTCTGGACCTTCCTTCGGCATCCAGAGGGCCCTGGTAGCCCGACTTCCGGAAGTGCTCTGGGCGTCGGTGGTGTGAAGCAGCCGCAGGGCGCCCCCTGCCGGCTGCAGACGGGCTCTCTCGGGTGGGCTGAGGCCACGAGCACCTGTCCCTCTGCTTCCCAGACTCCCAGCCTTTGCTGCTGTCGCCTCCTCTGCTCTCAATCCTTTCTCATCTTGCTTTAAAACATACCTCTGCCATCTTCCTGGGCGGTTCCAGGGGAAGTAGTGGTAATCTCATATGTCTGCCCGCTTCAGTCTCCGCTGATGCCCTGACACCAAAGCTGGTCCAGCTTCACCCCCCACCCCGCCAGCTGCCCTGCACCCCCTCACTGGTCTCCAGGTGGCCCTGAAGCAGGCATCTACTGCACCCACACGGAGGCGCAGGCTTTTCATGTTTCAGCCCCTCTGAGATGGGGGCACGCCACCTTAATCGTTGCTACCAGCCACGTGGCTGTCGGAACCGAGTCTGGTGAAAACCTTCTCTTGCTACCTTCTGGAGAGTTCCAGAAGATGCCAGGATAGGAGTCTCAGCTGTCGTGAAAGCTGTTTACGTCTCTGGTGGCTCTCATTCCCGCAGGCCCCTGGAGGAGGGAGCCCCCCTCCCTGTCTGCATCCTCAGGAAGAAGCTGTTCTATCATGGAGAGACCATTCTCGCAGCCCTGGCTGCGTGCTGGACACAAGCGCAACCTCACCAGTGTCAGGGGCCACGGGAGCCGCCCCTCCCCACTTCCCAGCCTCGGCCCAGACTCTCCCCCTCAGGGCACGCGGGACGGGGCTGTGTCGGCGCCTGGGGCAGGCTGACCGCCCTGCTGCCCCCGGGACACTGCGGGCGCCCGGCCCCAACAGAGGGGCTCGGCCCTGGCGGGTGCCGCCCAGCCCAGCCCACCTCTCTGCGCAGGATGCAGTGCACCATCACGATGACGAAGCCCTCCAGCGAGTCAAAGACAGCGAAGAGGATCTGGAAGAGCGCGGAGCGGCGGTCGGTGACGGCCAGCACGGCCGACATCCAGGTCAGCGCCAGCAGCGGCAGCACCACGCAGGAGCTCCAGAGCGAGGCCCTGCGGACCGGGCGGGGTCGGCGTCAGCGCCGCCCGGGGACCTGGCCCCAGCCCACCTCCCTCCCCGGGGGCCGGGCTGCCCTTCCCGCCTGGGGTGCATCTCCTTGGGCCCCGCAGGGCCTCCCCCTCTCCCCGGGGCTCCCAGCCCTCCCGCCCTCTCTCTGGAGACCCTCTCCCCAGCCAGCCTCGCTGCCTCCTCTCCAGGCAGCAGAGTTCCGCCAGCAACCCCCACCCAGCTGCCCGAGGAGCTGGGACTCAGGAGGGTGGTCTCAAGGGGCCGGGCAGCGGCGGGGAGGGTGCTCTCTGGGAGACCCAGGTTCCTGACTGTCCAGGAGGCCACGGGGAGGGGAGGAGGCCCCTGCTGGTTCCGGCTCCCAGGGCTCTCAGGCCCCCAGCCAGGGGTCCGGGGCCCAAACTGCAAGATGGCCAGAGGGGAGGGCGCCTGGCCAGGCCTCTGAGCTCTGGACAGAGACAGGGAGAGAGAGAGGGACAGCGGGAGAGAGAGAACCAGAGCACTCAGGGAGCAGCAGCAGGAGAACCTGTGAGGGAGGAGACAGAGGAGACACGGCGAGGCAGAGAGGGCACCAGGGTAGAGACAGACAGACGGACAGAGAGACCAACGCACTTGTTCCTCTTGGCGGGCCCTGCTCCCCGGGGAGGAGCTGCCTCTGCCCCGCAGCCCTTGCCCCTCCTCCAGGAGCACCCCCATGGCAGGCACTGCCCTCTGCAGCCCAGGCCCCACCCTGCACCACGTGTGACCACTCGGAGCCTGTCTCCTCATCCGTACACTGGGGACACTATGTCACCTCAAGCGGCTGTTGTGGGGACAGCAGGTGTCTGGGAAATGCTGACCATCCCCACCACTACTAGGACTCTCAGGGCCACCGTAGCCTGAGGACCACAGCCAGGGCGAGCTCCGCCCCAGGGTCCCGTAACCGCCTGCAGGGGCAAGGAGGGGCTGCTGGGCCCTCATCACTAATGCCAGGGAGGGGCTGGCGTCCCCTCCTCCCTCACGGCTCACCCTCCTCCTCTGGAGGGGGCAGGAGCAGGTGGCGCAGAACTGCCAGGGGAGCTCCGGTGGGGGTCACGGGACACAGCAGGGCCAGCATGTGGGCCGGGGCCGCCAGGAAGGAGTGGGGGCACGGGGCTGGTGGGAGAGAGGCCAGGAGGGCCTGGGGTCCGGCTGGGACTAAGCAGCGGGGCCTTGGCCAGGGGCCAGGACGTGTCCCCAGCTGCACGCTCTGCTCTCCCACCCCTCCAACGTGGCTCAGCAGCGAAGCTGCTCTGCCCCTCTGGCCCCTGGTGGAGGACTACAAGGGGCCCCGCCCCGCGGGGACATCTCTGTCCTCATCCCTTGAGATGTCTCTCTGTGTGGGCCGGCACAGCAAAAACACCAGCCTCCTGGGCCCTCCGTCTCCTGGCCATCCTCGGCCCATCCCCAGGACCCGGGGACCCGTTCCAGGCCCAGCCCCGGCTCTTCCCAGGATGGAGCTCCCGTCCCGTCCCCACCCGAGGCCTCCCTCAGGTCAGGGGCTTCCTGAGTCCCCACCTCTCTCCACCCCTGGGCACAGCACAGGCTCCAGAGCCAGACCTCCCAGAGCCCCTCCTCGCCTCCCCTTCCAGGGCCCCTGCTGACCCCCGGCCCACTGCCCCTTGGCGCTGAGGAAGGGGCCTGTGGGCTGGGTCCCCATAGGCATTCCTCCTCCTCGAAGGACGGGTGGCCTGCCTCCCTCCACGCCTGCTGAGCCTGCTACCTGGCACAGAGCCTGCCCAGCGGGCCCTGCACCACTTCACACACCCAACAGCTCCTTTCCAGCCTGGGGCTCAGTTTCCCCACCACGGCTGGTGGGCCCAACAGTCTCCTCCCTTCCAAGGCAGGAGGGACCCCTGGACCCTCGCCTCCGACGTTCTCAGCAGGGGGGGCAGAGCCGCACCCGCCAAAGCTTCCCATCCTCCTCATCCTGCCGTGACTCATCCTCTCTCGGGCCTGAGGCCCGACACTTGCAGTCTGATGCTTCTGAGGATGGCAGACGCCAGGGCCTAGGGACTGTCCATTACTCAAATTCCTGCAGCCCAGCCTCTGCGGCTTCTGACACTCTGCAGAGGCCTCGTGGAGAAACCTGGCAGGTCGGGCGTGATCAGCAGGGAGGAGAAGGGCTGGCGGGGAGGGGCCGTGGCCAGTCGCAACTTCCATTCCTTGGAAAATCAAGAGCCCCTGGTGGGGGGCTTTGAGTGTGGATGAGGGAGCAGCAGGAACCCTGCCTCCAACTCGATGCATGCATGACCTCGCAGGCAACGACCCCCAGGGCTCTCGTGACCCCGCACCTCAGGGTGAAATGGTACCCCCTGCCCCGTCGAGACGGGTGGTGAAACACGGAAAGGGCCATGCTGAGGCCCAAGGGCGGTGCTCCCAGCGTTAGCAGCTGGAGGAGACCCTGCGCCGCAGGGAGCAGCCCGCCTGTCGCCTCATCCCCTCCCACCCTCCCATCCACGCGTTTCTGGCTCCACCGGACCAGTGCCTGCCCTGATCCCGTGTCACCTTAGCTCACGTGCTTCCCACAGCCAGGAGGGCCTCTCCACGGGGCTCCTGAAATCCTGGGCCCCAGTGCCCAGCTCGGGGAGCGAACACAGGAGGGCCCCAGGGGACGTGTGGGTCTGGGGACAAGATGACCTGGCCACTCTCAACTGTGCCAAGGTCCCTCTGGGGTCAGGCCTCCACCCCAGACCCCAGGCCCACCGTCCCTGCCCTACTCACAGCCCTGTGGCTGCCTGCGGTCAACAAACGAGCCAGCCGGCCCCGAGCCGTCCACCTGTTTCCATGGCCGTGACTGCCTCTCTCACACTCACATTCACACACTCGTGATGTTCACCAACACGCACACACTCACACCTGCACACTCACGCTCACAATCCGCTCACATACGCACACCACACGCTCTTACATGCTCACAGAACGCTGATCCGACCCCAGCACGACCACACACTGACGATGGCCACCAGCTGACCACATTCTCACACTGACCAGTGCCCCACCCGGTCCACGGCCACACGCTGCCCGCGGCCTGAGGCCGGGCCGACTCCCTGCTCTCTGGTCTGTCTGTACCGCAAGGCCAGGACGATGGAAGGGGGAGCCTGGCAGGAGAGTAGAGGTGGGAAGGCTGGGCAGGGGCTGCCTAGGAACCCCAGAGTGGACGGGAGAGGTGACAGAAATGACAGGAAAGATTAAAACAAACAAAACGTGACTCAGAGGAGAGCAGAGCCCGGCGGGCGGGCGCTGGCGACGAGAGGCACTAACATGGCGTTACTGGCGGCTTCAGAGGTGGCGTCGGCCGCAGAGAGGGCTCCACACTCGGCACATTTGAGGGCGCGCCCAAGGGGGGCCTGGGGCAGTGGACTGCAAGTGAAATTAAGAGGCTGAGACAGACGCAGATGCTGTTCTCACAAAAACCGATGAGGGATAAGGCAAAGCCAACCAGACAGCGGGCCAGCCCGGGCCTCCCTGGGGGGCCGGAGTCCTGGGGGGAGCGGGGATGGGATCCTGGGGGCAGATGGGGTCCTGGGGGAGCCAGGGTCCTTGGCAGAGTGGGGATAGGGTCCTGGGGGAATGGGGACAGGGTCCTAGGTTGGGAGAGGTGGGGTCCTGGGAGGGGGGACAAGCTTCTGGGGGAAGTGAGGATGGGGTCTTGGGGTAAACAGGGTCCTGGGGGGAGAGGGTTCTGGGGGAGACAGGGTCTTGGGGTGGGACAGGTGGGACAGGGTCTGAGGCGGCAAATAGGCAGGATGGGGGGCGCAGGTGGAGATGGGGGTCCTCAGGGTCTCTTTGCACCTGATGCACCCAGAGCCTGGGGCGGGGAGAGCCCAGCGCAGGGTCTGTGGGCTGGACGGGCTGGGGCGTGAGGGGAGGGCAGGACCAGGCCCCGTGTACATGCTCCCCTTAGGGTCAACCACCTGCCCACATTCACACAAAGCAGCAGAACTCCTGGAGCGAGGCCGCTGTCCCTTCCCCTCCAGTCCCCCACATCTGGTCTCACTACACACTGCCCCAGCCAGGGAGCAATGGACCCACTGGCCGGTCAACAGAGGCGTCTGTGAGCTACCTGGTAGTGGCTCCCACAGGCCGTGTGTGTGCGTGTCTGTGTGTGCAAGCAGGCACTGAGAAGTGTGCGGGGTGCCTCCTCTCTGTGTGGGGAGCAGGGCTGTGTGGCACCCAGTGCACACCCGGGAAGAGGCCCAACGAGGCCACAGCTGCTTGGACAGGCTGGGCTCTAGCGTGCGCCTGACCCAGCTCAAATCCCGCTCCACCAGCCACTCAGGCTGCCTGAACCTCAGAAGTCCCAGCTGTAAAAAGGGACAGAACCATAGACCCCGCCTCTAGAGTGACAGCAGAAAGCAAACAAAACAGCCCTAGGACAGGGTGCATGCCCTGCGTGACCGCTGCCTGGACGGCTCCGCAGCTGGCAGGGTCGGCAAAGCCCTGACCCCAGTGCGCAGCCCTGGGGGCCTCCTTGGTGTGTGATCCGCTGTCCCGGGAGCATGTGTGGGTGACAGCGTGTTCTGGGGCGAGGCCTGCTCAGGCCCACTTCATAGACCAGGAGCCGAGGCCCAGGGAGTGAGGGACCCAGGCCCACAGACCGTGAGGCCAGGCTCCCAGCCACTGCGGGACTCCAGGCCCACATGCCTACAGAAGGCAGGGCAGCAGATTTCCTACCAGGAGCAGAACCCTCTGGGAACCCAAGGGGGAGGTTTCCTGAAGCTTGTTCAGCAGGAAAAGCAGGAGCAGGAAGGGGGGGAGAGACAGAGAGAGACAAGAGACGGAGCAAGACTGGCAGGGAGGGGCGGTGGAGTGGCGTGGGGACCCCCACACAGACAGCAGCCAGGACAGAGGGACAGACAGAGCAGCAGGCAGAGGCGAGGTGAGGAGGGCTCAGAGGGCTGGGGCAGGACGGAGAGAGGGCACGGCCCATAGGTGGCCCGGGTCTGTGACTGCGGGGCTCTGGTCCCCTGGCGGGTTGGAGCAGCAGCATCTTCCAGGCACACTCCTCCCCCACTGCTGGGCACCACCCAGCCACGGGGGCCGCCCGCCAGCAGTGCTGTGTGCCCTCTCCAGGCCCAGGTTTCCCGGGCAGCAGGGACACCCGGCCCAGTCCCTGATTCTCCCCATGCTGAAGGCACCACAAGGATGGGCAGGCCACGTCCTGGCTCGGGGCCACCCAACCCCATGATGGGGATGGGGGAGGCCAGGGCAGCCTCCCACCACCCTGGTGGGCCTGGGAGGGGTGGGGTCTCCACAGCAATCTGTTTCACGGTTTCTAAGGACCTTACGGGGCCCCCGCACTGTCGTGGGTCAGACAGAGAAACTGAGGCACGGAGCAAGCAGGGGCAGCTGTGAGCCTATGCAGACCTCTGTGCCTCAGTTTCCCCACCTGCTCAGGGGGCTCTGGGTCTTTGTGACTCAAAGCGGACGAGGGGCCGCGGTGGCCCCGGTCCTACCCTGCCCGCTCCTTCAGCTTCTTGTCCGTGATGCCGTCCTTGGACACGAGCTTGTTGAACACCAGGATCCCGATGACCATGTTCACCTGCCGGCCACAGAGGAGCGGGTGTGGGGGCCACGTCGCCCCCAGCGCCCGCCCGGGGCCGGCACCCGGGGTCCGGTGAGCGCGAGGCGAGCGCGGGGGCTCCGGGCTCCACACCGCGGCTCAGCTCACATTCACACCTGCCGCACGGGGCTGGGCCCTGCAGCCCACTCGCCGGCCAGGAGACGGGGCTCCAGGAAAGCCGCAACCGTCCCGCACTCTTGCCCCCTCACCCCCATCTCCCTCTAGAACCCCAGCTGTTAGGTGGGCTCTCCGTGTCCCATGCCCCCCACAGGGCCAGGCACTGCAGCTCGGGCCTCTCATGTGATCCTCCCATGCACTGGGCTCCAAGCTGGGGCTCAGAAGGCGACACAAGGGCATCTCCCTGCACGCTGGACAGGGTGGCCTGCACTGCACGGCCCAGAGGCCCATCCGCCGTCCACTGTGGTCAGCACAGTTTGTGAAGCCGGGATCCCATCTGGGACAGAGTCCAGAGATCAGAGGTCAGGCTGGGGTCAGGGGGGGCCTGTCCCTGCCCAGAGCGGGGCTGAGCAGAGAGTCAAGCATGCGAGTGAGCTGGCCCCAGTGCACTGCTGGGCACCCGCCCTGCTCAGATCACAGGACGGCCCTCAGGTAAGGTCTAGTCCAGCCGCTGCCCACGCCCAGGCTCAGCTGGGGCCCCCCACCTCTCAGCATCCCTGGACCTTGTTTCCCTCCCATGACAGCAGGCTCACCCCGCACTAGGGCCCGACCTGAGGCCCATCTCAGGGATGCCTTCCCGACCTGGCTCTGCCTGGGGCTACCCTGCTGCACTCTCTGCCCCTGGCAGCCTCTCTGAGACCTCCACTCAGAGCCGGCCCTCCCACCGGACATCTTCCCTGCCCCCCACCGCCGGGCACCCACACCCTAGGAAGCACTTCTCAGTGTTAAGGTAAGTCTGTGCTGCTTTCCAAGCCACCACCTATGACAAACAGAAGCTGTCCCCAGAGCGCCCCCATCAGCCACCCCACGGCCCTGGAGACCCTGGGGTCCCCCCTCCTCTCGCCTTCTCTCCCGGGTGGCGGAGGCTCCCAGCTCACAACTTCGCTTCCCCTCGGCTCACGCTCTGCAGCGAGGCTGCCTGACCAAGCGTACAGCCTGACCCCCCAGCCATGTTCCTGCGGCTCACGGACCCTGGGACCCCGGGACCCCGGGACCCCGTGGATCCCTGGACCCGTGACCCTGGGCCTGGAGGTCCAGGGAGACCCACTCCCTGTGGCACCACAGCGCTGAGCGAGCATGACTGCAGATGGCGGCTGGCCCGGGCCCTGCCCTCCACCGTTATTGGACGGGAAGTTCCCAGACTGGGGCGCCCAACGCTCGGGGCCCAACTAGGTGGAAGCGTTTTCTGATGTCGCCAAGGCAGAGGAGGGCAGGACACCGCTGGCCACCACTCAGCCTGCAGCAGGCTCTGTGCTCAGCCTTCACCTGTGTGTCCCCATGTTACAGAAGGGGCCCTGGGCGGGGGTCCCACAGACGGGTAGGACCAGCCCCTGCCCTTCCAATGCACTGTGGGAAGGGACGTGGGGGGACGGGGGTTCCTACCTCTGACTCCCACCCCTCCCACCCCACTGGGGCGTCTGCCCTTCAAATGGCACCAGGGCCATTGACTCGCCAGCATTGAAATGCGCGGCACGCAGGCCTCTCCCTGCCCATGTCTTGTGTCTTCGAGGAATGAAGGAGCTGGGATTCTGGGCTGGGCTGTGGGGAGAGTCTGGGGCCCGCCCCCAGATGCTGTCCAACACCTCTGCCCCGCACCCCAGGCTCCCCCAACTCGTCCCCTGCGGGCTCTGCACCCCCAGGACAAAGTGGTGTGGGCCTGTGTGAACATCCGATGCCCTCTCCTGGGGACAGGAGGGAGGGGAGGGCGATATGGGCTCAGAGCCAGACCCAGCGGAGCCTAGTGGAGCCCAGCGATCTCGGCCTGGCCCCCAGCTGCCCCCAGCCACCCCTGCTCATCCGTAACCGGGGACAATAGCCCTGGTGCCACACGGCGCTCTCACATCCCTCACCAAACGAACGTGAGAAACAGCGGGAACGGAAACACCAAGGGCCGAGGAGGAGAGCCGCCTCCTCCTCCAGGGTGAGGGCCGCCGGCCCATCGAGGGGGAAGCGCAGCCCACCCGTGCTCCGCACCAGCACCCAGGCCTAGCCCGCGCCCCTGCTGCCCTGCTCATCCTTCTGTCCACCCGTCCCCGCCACCCCGTCACTCACTCACCACACCTGCACGGATCCCCTGGCAGGTACACAGCCGGTGCCGAATAATCAGGCAAGCTGTGCTCACAGAAATAAAAGGCCGCTACCCTAGCTCAGCTTCTGCACCCCAGCGGCAGGCCAGGGGACAGTGGACGCCACCCACCCCCTAGTGACCAGGGCAACCAACCCTGATGACACAGCAGGCTCAGCCTGGGGGGAATGAGGGGCCCAGCCCGGGACGGCAGGGCGGGGTCAGTACCAGCACGACGGCGGCGGCCGGTCCCACGAAGGCGTACAGCAGTCCCCCCTCCAGGGAGAGCCAGCAGCTGGGGAGGGAGACGGGCTGGTTAGCGGCCAGCGTGAGGCCCCTCCTCCGTCACAGAGTGGACGCTGCCAGCCTCTCAGGAGGGCAGGCAAGAGGCAAGCAGCAGCAAGAGGAAGCAGCCCTTCCGAGGGGCCTCCTGTGTGCACGACTCCTCACACGCGCGCCTCAGCTTCAGAACCCTCGGGAGCCCCTGTGGCACCATCACCCCAGTTTACAGATGGCAGAGCAGGGGCCACATCTGCTCGGACCACGCAGTGGAGGGCCAGGCCGGCCAGAGGACGTGCCCTGGCCACCCCACCCCCGACTCTCACCTCCTAAACCCTCCCCAATCTCCTGCGCAGACCCTCCTTCCTGATGTGATGCCAGAACTTTGGGCTAGGCCCCAGGCTGGCCCTCTATCCGCCCACTCAACCCAGGCCCTACGGCCTCAGCACCTGGCCTTCTACCCACACATCTGGCCTGACCCCTCCACACAGTCACGAGCCCCACACTTCCCCAAATATCAGGGACACCACCCATGGTGGCCCACATGAGCCTTGAGCCCAGCAAGGACACTCTGCATTCTTCATGTAATGCCTCCTCTGCCCTGTCCTATGCCACGCTGTTTGTTAAACAGACTCCTCTTTATCCTTCAGAACCCCACTTCAACATCCCATCTTCTCCTGACCCACCGTTAACCCAGAAGGCTGGGTGCTCCTTCCTCACAGCTCTGGGGATGGTGTCCATATTTCCCTCGCAGCACGCACCCCACTGGGACTTCAAGTCACTGGGTCCTCATTCATGTCTGCTGCCCCCCACCGCCCAGGTGGAGTGGTGCTCCAGGGCCTGGTCACATTCTGTCCCCTGGGGCTCTACAGTGAGCCAAGCCTGCGAGCCTCACCAGTTTCTCCTCCCGCCTCTCGCTGTCCTGCTCTTCCCCATCCTGGCAGCCACAGCCCCTCCAGGCCTCGGTTCCTCTCCCCCCACCCCGGGAAGCCACACTGCCTCTAGGGTAACCCCAAGCTTCCTGGCTTGGCATTCCAGGCCCCCAGGACCTGGCCCAGCTGACCCTGAGGGCCTCAGTGACTTCATCTGTGAAATAGCCACCCCCCCACCTGCCCTGCCCTCCCCAGGGGCCACACAGTTCCCCTTGTGCAAGGGTGGACGCCCTATCATGCAGATGGGGAAACTGAGGCTCTGAGAGGCTAACGGACCTGTCCAGGGCCGTGTGAGGAGGAGGAGAGAGGCTCCGATGGCCCCAAGCCCCATTTCTCTCGACTCTGCTGCCCACTGCAGGGAGGAGCTGGCTGATGGGATGCAGGAGGCCACCTGAGGAGCCCGGCCTCCAGCTCCCGGGCCCCGCCCTCTCCAGCCTTGGCTGTCTCATGTGCGAGACGGGTGCCGGCCAGCCCTCACCTTCTAGGGTGGTGGGAGAGTCTGGGGGAGCCGTGTGGCCTCCACCACGCCCCACCCCGCCCCGACTCACTAGTTCACGGTGCTGTACCCTTTGGCCTTGGTAAATCCCACGGAAATGGCCACCACCAGCGCAGGGAGCCCTGGGGAAGGACAGAAAGAAAGGGAGTTGGCCCACCCCCCGCGCCCAAGCCCCTGTCCGCCCTCCGCCTCCTTCCATTCCCGCCAGCAGGGGGCGGGGTACCAGGAACGCGCCTTTAAGGTCCCTGAACAGACGGTGACCTTGGGCGCACAAGACAGGGGACAGGAGATGGTCAGGGATGAGGACCCGCGGAACTGGGGGCAGGGCAGCCAGATCCGCAAATAAAACGCAAGACAAACAGTCACGTTTGAACATCACATGAAAAAGGAAATGTTTCTTAGTATAAGTGCATCCCAGATACTGAATGGGGTATACTTACACTAAAAAGTTGTTCATCATCTGAAATTCAAACTGAACTTGGCGCCCACACTGGATCTGGCAGCCCTGTGGAGGGGGCGGCCAGGAGGGGGTCCCACCCAGGGAGCACCAAGAGCCCCCAGAGGGGGTGGGGGAAGGGGAGGGGCTGTAAGGGGCAGGACCCTGGCCAGAGGCCCGGGAGGGGCGCCCGCCCACGCGCCCGCCCAGTGCTCACCCCCCAGCGCTCACCCCAGCCCAGGCAGAGGAAACGCTTGCGGATGAGGCGGCTCCGGAGGCGGCCCGTGACGGCCATGTAGGACTGCCAGGCCTCGGTGAGCACCCAGCAGAAGGAGGACAGGAAGAAGAAGTGCAGGAAGGCGGCCACCAGCGTGCACACCACCTGGGCGGGCAGGTGGGGGGTGGGGAGGATCTCGCTCACCCGGCCGCGTGACGGCCCAGTGAGGCAGGGAGAGGCCCGGCCCGGCGCCCGCTGCTGCAACCACGGCCAATCCCCAGACAGGAGCCCACAGAGGGGTCGCCTGCCACTGCCCTGAGACCAGCTGTTGAACATCTAAAGGCCCCTTGGTGGTGTTCGCGTGACCCCGCCCACTAACCGCCGGGGACAGACACCCCCTCCCTCCCCATCTTCCTCAGCCTCCATGCACAGACGCACCAGACACCCGCAGGGTGCCCACTCAAAAGTCCCGGGTCGAGCCCACGTGTTCAGTAGGTGCTGAACTCGAGGCCCAGAGAGAGCAAGTCATCCCCAAGGCCAGACAAGGTCAGATAGAGCCTGGTCCCCAACGGTGGGCTGAGGACAGGGGCCTGGAGCTGGCTCATTGCAAAGCACCAGCTGGAGACTCCAGACACGAAGTCCCCAGGCCCATCCTGGCCAGGTGACAGCCCCTCGGGCCTGGGCTGCACGGCTCCCATGGCCAGAGGAGAGCACAGGATTCCATGGGGCTCTGGCACCCTCCTCCCTATGCTCCCCAAAGATCCCTGGGTCCAGGCCCCTGCTGGGGGTCATCACCATCACCACCATCACCCCACCCCACTCAGGGACACTGGGAGGTGCATGACAGGGCCAAGGCCACCTACCTTGTTTCGAGTCTGGGTCTGCCCGATGAGGATGAGGGCGTTGGAGGAAATGATGGACAAGCAGAAGTTGATGAGGATGACGGACCGCTCTGAGCGGATGTACCTGTGGGAGAGGGAGGGAGACTCATGGTCAGTACCCAACAGGGCCTCCCTTCACAAGACCTGGGGTCCTGTGGCCACACCAAGACCAGGGGGCTACATCCTCCCTGTGGACACTGCCGCCACCACTGTCATTGCTGCCACCACGACCATGACCACGACCTTCACCATCACCACCATCACCATCTCCACCACCACCATCACCACCACCACCACCATCGCCATCACCACCTCCACCACCACCATCACCACCACCATCATTACCATCACTACCATCACCATTGTCACCATCATCGCCATCACCAACTCCACCACCACGATCACCACCACCACCATCGCCATCACTACCATCACCATTGTCACCATCATTGCCATCACCAACTCCACCACCACCATCACTACCATCACCATCATCACCACCACCACTGCCATCATCGCCATCATCACCTCCACCACCACCACCACCACCATCTCCACCACCACCACCACCATGACCACTTCCACTCTACCACATACCAAATTCCAGCACAGAGTCAGGAGCCAGGGAGAGCCCTATGAAGCCACTCAGAACAGCTGCCCATTCCTGCTGGGGATGGCTCTTCCTTAGAAATGTTTTTCCTTGTCACACAAGACCCTCTCCGTGTCACTCCACCCCTTGGACACAGTTGATTTGCAGGGTCTCACCGTCTGCCTGTTCCTGGCTTTCCCCCCAGCCATATCCCTGTCACTGCAGCCTTGCCAGCCCTGTCTGATCCTGACTTTGAGGTGAGAAGGAGGAGTCTCTCTGAGTGGGGACTCGGAGCCCATGCCTGCAGTGGCTGGGCCATGTCCTAGCTGTGTAACCCTGGGCAAGACACACAACCCTTCTGTGCCTCGGTCTCTCCATCTGTGAGACGGAGTGGGGGTAACAGCACCTGCTGCTCAGGGCTGTGGCCGAGAGGAAAGAACTAGCACGCAGGAAGCATCAGCCATCATCAGTTCTGCTCCCCTGGTTCCCAGCACAGTGTCCCCAGCAGCTCTGGGGGCTGAGGTCCAGGCAGGTGGCGAGTACAGAGTACAGGGCCAAGCCTTGGGGGCCATGATGTGGCCTGATGGGGCGTGTGACCTCAGGTGTGTCATGTCCCCTCTCTGGGTCTCCACTTCCTGATAGGGACCATCAGGCTGGGATCTTGACTGCAGGACGCAGGGGCAGCAATGGCCAGCAGAGCTCAAGAAGGAGACACTTTGAAAACTGAGGGTAAAAATCTCAGAACCACATTCGGCAGAGCTGGAGGGGCTGCCCAGGAGCCCCCTTCCCCAGATGTCAGGACAGGGAGGGGCTGGGCCAGGGGGCCGCGCACGCCCACAGGGGATTCAGGACACAGCGTCTGATGAGTGCTCGGTGGGAGGTGCACTGAACACTTGCATTTTTGGGTCAGCTGACCCTCCTGGCACCTCCAGCCTCGGGCAGGACAGAGCAGGGGCGCCTGCTGCTCACGGCCACCCAGTCACCAGGAAGCACAGGCCACCCCTCCCCCACCGGCCACATCGACCTCTCCCCGCTGGCCTCAGGGGCAGCGTCAGTTCCGATTATCGGCTGACACCGTGCTGCCCACAGAGCTGGACACACTGGGAGGCCCAGCTGGGCCCGGTGGGCAGCTGCTGAGTGGGTGCCTTTGACTTCACCCTCCATGTCCCAAACCTCTACTCAATGGGGCTCCAAGTGGGGCCCTGGGGGCAGGAGACAGGACCCGCCCCGCCACACACGCGTGCACGTGCACTCACACACTCACACATGTCTGTGGCCGCCTGGGCCTGCTGAGGCCCACACCTCTGCACACATGTCCCCCACTCCAGGGCTGGTGACCAGCTGGGACAAGAGTCCTCACGGCATACACCGCCCCCACACTGCCCTGCACCCCACAGGCCAAAACTGGCCAGACAGCACCTGGGTGCACAGGGGTCCCACGACAAGGCCTCGCGGCCTGGCAGAGGGGTTGCAGGGCAGCGAGTGGGCAGAGGTCCCAGCCCTGAGACCTGACCCTGGGGTCCGAGAAGGCCATGGCCTTGCCTGTCCAGGTGACAAGACAGACAGAGAAGTCAGGGGGCCATGGGGGCCCTAGTGGTCTAGGGGCAGGGTGCCCGGCTGGGAGCAGGCTTGGGGCCGGCGTCTGCCAGGGAGCAAGTTGTTTCAGGGGGCAGGAGGGAGCGGGGCTGCCTTCTGTGTGTGGCAGCGGGGCATCTACCCCAGGCCTGCGCCTGTGTCCCCACCCCCACGCTCCGTCAGTGTCTGTGGAGCAGCCTGCAGTCGGGGATGTGGGAGAGCGAGGGGACAGGGGTGAGGGGGCGGCAGGGGTGGAGGTGGAGTGCCGTCTGTCCGTGATAGCAGAGGGCAGGCGAGGGCGCGGCGGTGGTGACGATGGAGGGGAGAGGGAGGGGGCTCCAAGCCACACCCCCGGGGCCGCCCTGGAGGGGAGAAGGGACAGATCGGCCCGGCCCCCCCTCCTGGGAGCCCGGCGCAGGCCCCACCTCCACACGGAGACGTAGATGATGATCAGCAAGAGCAGGGTCAGCGACGACACGCCGCAGCCCACGATGAGCGTCACCGACGGCACGATCACCTTCTCCATGTTCTGGCGGACATCAGCGGAGAACAGAGTGAGGGCGGCAGGGGCCGGGCGTGTAGACTGAGGCCCCGGGAGGGCCCCAAGGTCACTCTGTCCCCCCAGCCCCCTCCCCTCATAAGCCCCCAACTGCCCAGCAGCCAGCGGCCACCCTCCTGGCCTCCTGCAGCTGCGAGGGTCGTGCCTCTGCTCTGGGCTGTCCCCCGTGAGGGGGTCGTGGCTCTGGCTGAGGGCGCGGCCTTTGTCTCCCACAGGGTGTAATCATAGCCACACGCCAAGCCTGGCGATAAACCCTTTGCCCCCATCACCTCATGCACACCCCCTCCACCACCCATTCCAGAGAAGGACCCTCCCCTGTGTCACAGGCGGGGTCACGGAGGTGCCAGGCCCTGCGCCCCCACCATGGACAGCTCTCCCAGGGGCTGTGGTTCTGGAATACCAGTCGAGAGTGAAAGTCCCGTGCTCTCTGAAAGGTGCCCCCCGCAGCCCCAGCTGCACCTACCTGGGCATCTGACGGGCACCTGGACCCCACTTCCCCCAAACCTGGCTCCCACCCAACCCTGCTCTCCGCATGGCCACACCAACCCCCACCTTCTACCCTCTTCCCTCAGCACCCCTCCTGCTCCGCCAGGCCCCTCCACTTTACCTACATATCTCAGCTCAGTCCTAGGCCCTCCCCCATCCTGCCAGGCCCAGCCCCCTCGAGCTCTTCTCCAGGCAGCAGCCAGAAGATTTTATAAAATGCCACTAGAGGCCCCATCCCTGCCCGGCTCAGAGTCCTCCCTGCACCCCGCCCTAAGCTGTATCCAAATGCTCCAAGGCCACCAGGCCGGGCCCTGCCCACTTTCTAGCTCCAGAGACTGCCTCTTGCCACTGGGCTGCCTTCTTGTCCCCGCCTCAGGGCCTTTGCACCAGCCATTCCCTCTGCCTGGGACACACTTCCCGGTGGTCACGTGGCCTTCCAATCTTAGCTCGTCCCCTCTCAGAGGTGGCTCGGGCTGGCCGATGGACCCCGCTGCTCCCCACCACGCAGCCCAGTGCAGCCCTGAGCACCCGGCTTATGCATCCACGTGCTCGCCCCGTGTGACCGCACGACCCACAGCCCATGTCGCGGCCACCCCGTACCCTAGTGCCCAGGGCACGCCGGCACACGGCAGGTGGACTGTGTGTACTCGCTGAGGAATGAACGAGGCCCCTCTGCGTCCAGAACCCAAAGCCCACTCGAGGGACTGACTGAACCAGCCCCGTCCCCGCCTGCTGCCTGCCTGGTCCAGGGAGGAGGAGGCGAGTCAGGGAGGCGACTGAGAAGCATAGCCGGGGGACAAGGGGCTTCTTATGGGCTCCCCTATCGGAAGCTGACCCCCTCCTGCCCCCGCCCCAAGTCTGACTCGGCCGACGCCCTTCGGAGCAGCTCTTGGACCCCTGCTGAGGTCAGCAGGCTGCAGAGTGAGACCCTTCCAACCCGCCCACTCCTGAAGCCCCCCGGGGCGGCCTTTCTTGTCTCCGGGCGCCTCCCACCTGACTCGGGGACCTCTGGTCCCGGGGCTCCTGAATGGGGCACCACTGCCCCGCCACCCCGATGGCGCGGGTGCCCAGACCCTGCTGGGCTCTCCATCCACGCACACGCTGTTCCTGTGGCCCGGACTGCCCTTGCCCACACTGGAAGCACCACCTTCTGCCCTCAGGTTCCTCCGGGTGTCACTCTGTCCCAGCCCAGGTCCCACTGCCGGGGGTGCTGGCCGGTCCCTGCAGTGTCCTCACGTTCCTGAGCACCTCGGGCCATGCCCGACACAGACATTCAGTCAATGTGACAGGCTGGGCTAACGGGGACGGAGAAGGCAGGCTCCAGCAACATCGAGAAAGCCGTCCAAGGTCACCCAGACAGGAGCGGTCCCTGGGGGCAGGGCCCAGGGTACAGCTCCAGCACCAACTCCTGTGTTTCCACACAAGGAGCTGGAGGGTCCCAGGGGAGGGGGACTCTGGGCCACAGCCAGCACCCCTGAACTCGCAGGTAACCTCGGAGCCCCAGTCAGGCACACGAGTCACGGGCGGCCGAGCAAGTGGCTCTCGCTCGCTCCGCGGCTGGCTCCCGCCCCGACCTCCATGGCCATCTGCCTCCATCTGCCCTCATTAGGCCTGGCAGCCACACGCCCGCCAGCTCACCCACCTGCCCGCCCTCTCCCTCCTTCTCTCCGCCTGCCTCGTCCATCACTCCTGACAGCCCTGGCCCTGAAGGTTCTAGATGAGGTGGGGAGGGGACAGATGACGGAATGGGTGGGCAGGGGTGTCAGGGAACTTCAGGCCTTGTTGGGAGAGCTGGACTGGAGGCCTCAAGTGTGAGAGACTGGCCCCACCTCACACAGAGAGCAGGCAGAAGCAGGCCAGCTTCCTGCCGGAGACCTGCTCACTAGCCAAGCTCAGTGCTGCCCCAGGGCCTTTGCACATGCTGGTCCCTCTGCCTAGTGCTCTTCCCCTGACCTTCACATGGCTGGCTTTTCTCTCAGCTTAGATGCTACCACCTCACAGACCCTCACTGAACATCTGATCTGAACTAGCCCTTCCTCTCTGCCCCATCACCTTGTCTTGAGCCTCTCCAGGGTACGGGTCACCACTCTCAGCCAGGGCTTTTCTTGGTCGTTGTTTATGAGGTTACTGTCAGTTTCTACCACGTGAACTCCCTACTTCCTGTCTTTTCCAAAACTACACCACCATCTCTTTCCTGTCACTGCTCTAACAACGCCCATGGCTCACAACTACCCACACAAATAAGCTCTGACCAGAACGCAGGCTGAGCTCTGAGCCTGGTCACACACTGAGCCCCGGCCCTGGTCACACTCTGAGCCCCGATCCCGGTCACTCACTGAGTCCCGACCCTGGTCACACTCTAGCCCTGATCCTGGTCACACTCTGAGCCCCGACCCTCGTCACACTCTGAGCCCTGATCCTGGTCACACTCTGAGCCCCGACCCTGGTCACATTCTGAGTCCCAACCCTGGTCACACTCTGAGCCCCGATCCTGGTCACTCACTGAGTCCCGACCCTGGTCACACTCTGAGCCCCGACCCTGGTCACTCGCTGAGTCCCGACCCTGGTCACACTCTAGCCCTGACCCTGGTCACTCACTGAGTCCCGACCCTGGTCACACTCTGAGCCCCGATCCTGGTCACTCACTGAGCCCCGACCCTGGTCACATTCTGAGCCCCGATCCTGGTCACACTCTGAGCCCCGACCCTGGTCACTCACTGAGCCCCGATCCTGGTCACACTCTGACCCCCGACCCTGGTCACTCACTGAGCCCCGGCCCTGGTCACTCACTGAGCCCCGACCCTGGTCACACTCTGAGCCCCGATCCTGGTCACACTCTGAGCCCCGGCCCTGGTCACTCACTGAGCCCCGACCCTGGTCACATTCTGAGCCCCGACCCTGGTCACACTCTAGCCCTGACCCTGGTCACACTCTGAGCCCTGACCCTGGTCACTCACCGAGCCCCGACCCTGGTCACACTCTGAGCCCCGACGCTGGTCACACTCTGAGCCCCGATCCCAGTCACACACTGAGCCCCGATCCTGGTCACACACAGAGCCCCGATCCTGGTCACTCACTGAGCCCCGACCCTGGTCACACTCTGAGCCCCGATCCTGGTCACACACTGAGCCCTGATCCTGGTCACACACTGAGCCCCGACCCTGGTCACATTCTGAGCCCCGATCCTGGTCACACTCTGAGCCCCGACCCTGGTCACTCACTGAGCCCCGATCCTGGTCACACTCTGAGCCCCGACCCTGGTCACTCACTGAGCCCCGACCCTGGTCACATTCTGAGCCCCGATCCTGGTCACACTCTGAGCCCTGGCCCTGGTCACTCACTGAGCCCCGACCCTGGTCACACTCTAGCCCTGACCCTGGTCACTCACCGAGCCCTGACCCTGCTCACTCACCGAGCCCCGACCCTGGTCACACTCTGAGCCCCGACGCTGGTCACACTCTGAGCCCCGATCCCGGTCACACTCTGAGCCCTGATCCCGGTCACACTCTGAGCCCTGATCCCGGTCACACACTGAGCCCTGATCCCGGTCACACACTGAGCCCTGATCCTGGTCACACACTGAGCCCTGACTCTGGTCACACACTGAGCCCTGATCCTGGTCACACACTGAGCCCTGACTCTGGTCACACTCTGAGCCCTGACCCTGGTCACACACTGAGCCCTGATCCTGGTCACACACTGAGCCCTGACTCTGGTCACACACTGAGCCCTGATCCTGGTCACACACTGAGCCCTGACTCTGGTCACACTCTGAGCCCTGACCCTGGTCACACACTGAGCCCTGATCCTGACCAGACTAGCAGCAGTTCCAGGCACATCACAGAAACGCCACCAGCAACCACTGTGCTTGCAGACTGTTTACTACACACCAGGCTGTGTCGAGAGCGGTAAACACCTCACCTGGTTCAGTCCCCCCGCAGCTGAGGCAGGTGGCATCGTCCCCCTCGCAGATGTGACTCAGAGCAGTTACTCAACACTCTGGCTCCACACCAGGCTCCGGGGGGACGCCTGGCTCTTGTCTCCCTTCACTCTGCACCCCCGCCCGGATCTCTTCCCGCCCCGGCTCCTGGGGTGTGACTACCGCACCCCCTCTCTACCACCACCTCTCAGGCCCTCGGGCTCTGACAGCAGGCGAGCACCAGGCAGGAGGCTGAGCCCGCCCTGCTCCTTCGGGGCTCTCACTCCACTCCCTAAGGCCACCCAAACCCCAGGATGCCCAGTCTCCGCCGCTCAGACCTGAATCCGCAGGCCAGACACATCCATCCCCCCCACGGCGGGCGAGGCACGCAGCACCCATCTCTCCCCACGGCCAGCCCAGCTCACCTCAGCCGGCACGCGCTGCTGGCCAGGGCGTTCTGCCCTCACTCCTGCTGGGACCCCTCCAGGACCCCAATCCCACCACCACTCTCTCTCACCTCTCACTTCTTGCCTTTCACCCTCCCTGGGATGACTGCACTCCTCCCCACTGAGCTCGACTGGTGAACTCCTACTCATCCCTCAGGGCCCCACTGCAAACCCCACCCAGGAGGGAAGGAGGCTGCTGCTGTGCTCCCAGAGCACCCCTCCAGCCTGGGCCACCTAACACCCATCTCAGCACGCCTCTCTCCCCCATCAGACCCCGTGCGTGTTGAGCGCAGGACTCGAGTGCAGCTGGTGTAGCCTCAGACCCAGGCACTCAGAGGGATCAGTGCAAGGTGACAGCTGCATGACAGCCATCTCACCTTCGCTCTCGGGCCCTCCCCACTCCACATCTCTGGGGTCACCCCTCACTGGGGCAGAGCTGGCCAGGACGGAGAGGAAGGTGGAGACAGGCTCCGATGGCAGGCAAGCACGAGGCAGAGGCCGAGCACGCCCTGCTCCCTCTGGCTCTCGCTCGGAGCCCGCGCCCGCGCCCGGGAGGGGTCACAGGATCAGGCAGAGCCGACTAGGCTGCCATCTTACGGAGACAAAAGTGAGGCAAACCGAGGCTCAGAGCGACCAGGCAGCCTGCCCTCAGTCCAAGGCGAGCGGTGACTGCCGCCGCCACGAGCTCCCACCCTTGGCCTCAGCTCCTCTTCCGGGACATGGGGACACGGGGCTCGACCTGCTGGCCTCCATCCCACCCCCGTGCACGCTGACCTGGTCACTCAGGCTGGCACCCGAAGCCTCCAACTGCAGCCGCTGAGCCCTGCCAAACGAGGCCTGAGACCTCGCAGACCAGGAGCTCTGCCTTCTGTCCGCTCGCTCCCGGGAGCACGGGCGCGGGTCAGCTCTTCCTAGAGAGACCCCCTCGGCATCGAGTGCCCCTCGGCCCAGACTATCACCAGCATCAGCCACCCCCCTCACTGAGCATGCTCTCCATGCCTGGCCGGCCCGGAGCTGAGCCCCCGACCCGAATGCCACCTTCCTGGGGAGGGCGGGCCTGCAGAAGGCAGCGGCCCTGCTCCAGGAGGCCCCCAGGCCGGTTCACCCCTCAGGGCCGCGTGAGGGGCGCGGGAGCACTCCCACCTCACGGGGCAGGCACCCGAGGCTCAGAGAGCCTGAAGGCCGGTCCACAGTCCCCACGCGTAAGGGACAAGCCTGTTTCAAGATGCAACCAACACTGACCTCCTACAGGCCAGACCCTGGGATATGGGGCACACATCCCACTCCGGAACCCTCCCTGCCCCGCTCCTCCTCACACACCAAAGGATGGGCAGCCATCCGGGGACCCAAGGCTGGGCCCTGCCCACGTGCTCCAGCCTCGCAGGGGACCCAGAAAGCCCCTAGCCCCCTTGGCTGTGCAGCCGGAGCCTGCTGCGTTAGTGCTGACGACTGTCTATGCAGAAAGTCACTTCTTCCAGGAAGCCCCCAGAATGGCCCCTGGCTGCTGCCTCCAGGGCTCTGCCCCAGAACTAGCAACACCAACAATCCAGTCACAGCGACAACCTGATGGGAAGGGCGCACTCGGAGCAGGGCCCAGAGCACAGACCCCTGTTCAGCCAAACTCGCTCCAAGACCTGAGCAAGTCCCCCTCCTATCCCTGAGCCTCGGTTTTCCTGCCTGTCAACAGAAGGGTTGAGCGGCAACGACTTCTACGGTGCCATCCAGCTCTGACCCTAGGGGGGACCCTGGCTGACAACATTGCCCTTCCTACCAACGTCCCAGAGGACAAAGCAGGGTGGGTGGCACGTTCTCAGAGAGCCTAGAGCCATCTTCCACATCGAACCTGTGGTTCCACGGGGGAGAGCTGTGCCATCCCATCCGATGAGGGCCAGCCCCCACAAACAGCCAGGAGAGCCACGTCCCCCAAGTCTGTCTTCCACATTCTGTAGCCAGATGACCCTCCCACACTAGGCCTGGCCGAAGGGCTCACTAAGCAAAGACCCCTACCCCTTCCCTCCTCAGAGGGCCGTGGCCTTCCTAGGACTGGCGAGTGCAGCTCTGCCCAGTGAGAGAGCCCACCAGCCCCAGTGGGCAGGGCCCAGCACCCAGGGCCCCAGTCATGGAATTGGCCCCAGATGCAGTCACCATAGAAACCAGCAGCCCCCACAAGAATCTCTGAACAAAAAGGAGGCCCCTGGGAGGATGAACCTTCCTGGGGAGGACTATGGACCTGGGCCAGGCCTAGCACCCCCAGCCACCCCCAACCCCTACCTGGGAACACCACTGCCTCCAAAGACCAGGGTCCACCTGGAGCAGGGGGGTAGAGCTCCGAGGCAGGTGGCAGCTCCTCCCTCTCCCTATCCCTGGCAGGCCTGGACCCTGCCACCAGCCTAGGGAGGACCTGATCAAGCAAAGAAGTACGCCGGGCTCTGCCAGGCCAAGCCCTCCTCCAGCCCGGGGAGCCTCGGGGCCCGACCTGCTTGCTCCCCTGAGGACCCCAAGGAGAGTGGGGGAGACTCACCCATCAGTCACTCCCGTGGCCCCGGCCCAGCTCCTCCCAGGCCGTCCCCAACTCCACACTGCCACCCACTCGGCTCCCACCCACCCGCTCCAGAGGCCCGGGCCCTGCCGGCCAGGCCGCGGGGGGCTGCAGGGCGCACGGCCCCTCCGGCAGGGAAGGGTCCAGCCCCTCCCCGCCGGTCGCCAGCCCCGGCCCCTCCCCGCGCGCTGGCCGGAGGCGACCGTCCGGCGCCGGAAGCCCCCCCGCGCGGCCCCCGCCCGCCCGCCCTCCGCGCGCCCGGCCAGGGTCTCACCGCGTCGGCGCTGAGCTGGGCTAAGATGGCGAAGGTGGAGAGCCGGTCACAGAGGCAGCGCGTCCGGAGGGCGTCGAGGGGCACCGTGCGGCAGCCGCGCCACGACCAGGGCCCGAGCTGCGGGGGGGCGGGGGAGGAGGGTCTGGGGGGCGGGACACACGGGGGGGAGACAGGGGCAGCGTGAGCGGCGGCCGGCCCGCGCCCGCCCCTGCGCCCGCAGCCGCGCGCCCGCCCCGCCGCCGGCCCCCGGAGCCCCGCGCCCCATGGCCGCCGCCGCTGGAGCCACGGGAGAGCGACTCGCGGGAGCGCGGGCCGCGGGGGCCGAGCGCTGGCCCCGAGCCCGGGAGCGCCCGCCCCGCCGCGCCCCCGCCCCAGCGCCGGCCGCGCAGCCGGGGGAGGGGAGCACCGCGAGGGGCGCGTGGGCGCACGTGGAGCCGGGAGGGTGCGAACCGGGGTGGGCGCGGCCGGCCGGGGGTGGTGCGCGGTGCGGGCTGGGAGCGGGGTGAGGGGCGGCCTCGGCGCCTCCCGCCCCCACAGCCCCGGGCGCTCGCGCTGGTGACCTTGGGACTGCCCGATCCCCCACATCCCCCTCCCCCAGGCCTTGTCGCCCCTGGTGTCTGCTGTTGAACTCCTGGGGCAGAAACAGGCTTCCCCTCTCAGTGGGGAAGCAGCCAGAAAGTCCCCCCCGGGTCTGACCCAGGTCCCTCCTGCTGTCTGTAGCCCACGGTTGCGCCACTTCCATCGAAAGGCAAAGGACTCCTGAGGTCTCCACACCCCGACTGAACTGCTCTGCAAACCAGTCGCTATTGATCCAAGCAACCCCACTTCAAGGCCCGCCCTCGTGTCCAGGAACTTGGGAGTGTCCAGCCACACTGCCTGGGCTGGGCCTGCCTTCTCAGCCTGCTGGGGTCTGGCCTGCAGAGGTGCCCATGGAGGGCCCATCCCAGGGCCCCAGCCTACAGGCTGTGGGGGCGCTCCAGGCTGCCCCAAGAGACAGGACTTCACTCTGCAATTCTGGGAGCTGTCTCCTTCCGACCTCAGGGCTGAAAATGCCTCAACACGCCCCAAATAACTCAGACCCAGCACCTGCCCCAGGACTTGGGGAGAGAATGAAAATTCCAGGTCTCTGCAGTAGGGGTCTTCCTGTATCTACCCTAGAGCCCTCACATACTTTCAGCCCACTTCCAGCCTAGGGATGATGGAGCTGCAAGGGGCCTTTCTGAGCCTTCAGCTCGCCGCCCCATCGCACGTCTGCATCAGAGGTGGGCTGGGGGCTGAGCTGCTCCCTGCCCAGTGCCCTCCTCAGAGGCCTGACCCCGCCCCCCCGGCCCCCCCCCCACACACTCAGAGTGCCACCTCTGCTCAAGACCTGGGTTTGCACACGACCAGCCCTGGCTACATCCTGGCTGTGTCACCTCGCGAAGTGACATACACCCCAGCTTTAGTTTCCTCATCTCTGAAATGGGGAGGGGGACAGTCCAGAGGACGAAGTGGGTGGACACCCACTAAGCGCCAGCACAGTGCTCCCGTGTCTGTGTCAGCGTCTTCGGGAGTGTTTAGAATCGCCAGCTGCAGGTATCTGAGAGCCCAGAGCGGTTTCTGTCGAATTTGAGATGTTACCCAATCCCCTTTCTGAGCTCCTGGGGCCAGGGGAGAAGGGACACGCTCTGAGCCAGCTGGATGCCTTCAGGTCTGCTTCTCTCTCGATTCTCTACCCTCAGGGAAGGACCTGTCCCCATTTCACAGAGGAGGGAAGCTGAGGCCCAAGGGGGCAGGATGTGCCCAAGGTGACAGCAAGGCAGAGCGGTGAGGTGGGGGGCCGGCCCCAGGCTCTGCGGGGTGCATCAGGGCCCTTCCCTTCCCGGCCTGTCTGCGCATCTGAAGTGCAACGAGAGGAAGGCATGTCCCTCTCATGGGCACTGTGCCCCGAGTCCACAGGGCCAGGGTTTGGAAGGCCCGAAGCTCATCTATTCTAGGAGCCCTGCCTAAAGAGAGTGCAGAAGCAGACAGCAGCCTGGGAGGGGCCCTGCAGCTTCAGCCTCTTTGGCTCCGGGGGCTCCTCTGCCTGAGCCTTCCGGCCTCAGGCCACCTGAACCTCCACAGGCCTGGGAGGAGGCGAGGCACGCCGGGTCACACAGCACAGCCCAGCCCAGCCAGGGCCAGGGTGGAGACCACAGCCTCGACCCCAGCCGCTGGAATGGAGGCCAGGGGCTCGGCTGCCTGCGTGGCCCCAGCTCCTGGCCTGCCACCCCGCAGGCCCCGCGTCCCCGGCGCAGCCTAGTAAGCCCTGGCAGAGACCCCTTCTCCCCTTCCTTCCCCAGGAGAAGGGAAGACCCCACTGCCCACAGAAGCAGAAACGAGACCTGAGCAAAGTCAGTAACAGAACGGGAGGGCAGGGTCCTGGAGAGACCTGGAGCTCTCAGTGACAGCCCCGATCCAGCCCGGCCCCGCACCCTCAGCCAGAGGATTCTCAAGGCCTCACTCAGCCGCCCCAGGCATGCCCGCTCGCCGTCTCCCTTCATCCCCCAGCACCACACAGGACAGAAGCAGGGAGTGCTAAGCCCTGGCTGACCCCGGTCCCCCTTATCCCTCCGTCCCCCGGGACTACCAGGTCCTCACACCTGGGGACGCGCGTGTGACTGCAGCCCCGCACTGCACGCTGACCAGACTCCAAGACAGGAGTCGAGAACAGTGCGCTCCCAGGAGGAGTCTGTGGGCCATTTCCGTCCATCCGGAGACAAGCTCCTCTCCCCCTCCCTCTCTAACTGACCCTGACCGGCTCATCCACAACACTGGCCGCCGTGCGGCTGCTCCTAAGGGCAGGCTCTGTGGCCAGCCAGTCCCGGATTCAGATCCTGGCTCTGCCTCTCCTGATCCAGGCACGGACACTGCCTCCGCCCCCCTCCTGTGAGGGGAGAGGGGACCCGACACCCAGCTCTCCTGCCGGCCTGAGGGCTGCTGGCAGGACCAGCAGGGGACAGCATCCTGAGGCCTGGGTGAGGGGAGCCAGGCTGGCTGGGGCCAGCAGCCTGGAAGGTTCCCAGCCGGCATTGGCGGGTCTGCAGGGCGCCAGGCAGACAGCTGCCGGCCACCTCCTGGGACAACGCCAGCCCAGGCCGGGAGCTGGCCCCGCAGGGCTCCCTCCGTGGGCACTGATTAGCTTATCGGCCTCCTGGAGGAGGGGACAGCGAGGGGCGGCTCCCACCCTGCTGAGGGGTCAGGCCAGGACCTGCCCCTGAGCCTCGGGCCGTGGAGGGCACAGGAGGCGCCCACCCCTGGTCCAGAGAACCAGCGGGTCGGGTTGGTAGCCCAGGAGGTGGGCAGCTACTGGTCACTCTGGAAGCTGCTGGACCCAGGGGCCGGGGAGCTGGGGCTCACCCGGACCCTGAAGGACTGCAGTGCAGGCTCCCCAGCCTCGGCCTCTCCCCACTCCAATGTCCCCCGGCTCCGGCAGCCCCCGGTGGCCTGTATCAGGAGCATGCAGCACAGGGACAGAGACCCACTCCTTTCTCCCTCCCCACACCTCAATAGTAACAGCTTCCTGTGCACTTTAATCTTTGCAATAACCCTCAGCTCAGCTGGGCAGATGAAGAAACTGAGGCTCAGAGAGGTGGTGCGATTGGCTAAGGCCACACAGCAGACATCGGGGGGCCGGATTACAGTTTCTTTGTCTGACACCCCCCGCCCCCAGAAGGCCTACAACTTCTGAACCACCGGACTCTGAAGAACAGATCTGGACAGGACCCCCAAGGATAACCTGAGACCCAGGCCAGAGGGCTGACCTGCTCAAGGCCCCGTCCCAAGCCAGGAAAAGAACTTGGTCAATGGAGGTTTCCCAGGCGGCTGGCCGAGCCTCCCATGCTGCACTGGACATCAGCCAAGGGCTGCCTGGAGCGGAACAGGTGGGTGGGTGGAGGGCCTCCTCCTGCATCTTAGGCACACTCTGCTGGGGAAAGGTCAGGGGACCCTCAGCCCTCCTTTTTTTTTTTTTTTTTTTTTTTTTTAAAGATTTTATTTATTCATTTTTCCCCCCAAAGCCCCAGTAGATAGTTGTATGTCATAGGTTCACATCCTTCTAGTTGCTGTACGTGGGACTCGGCCTCCCGTTGGACGGAGAAGTGGTGCCTTGGGGCATGCCCGGGATCCGAACCCGGGCCGCCAGCATCAGAGCGCGCTCACTTAACCGCTAAGCCACGGAGCCGGCCCCCTCCTTTTTTTGTGTGTGAGGAGGACCAGCCCTGAGCTAACATCAATGCTAATCCTCCTCTTTTTGCTGAGGAAGACTGGCCCTGGGCTAACATCCGTGCCCATCTTCCTCTACTTTATATGGGACACTGCCACAGCATGGCCTGACAAGCGGTGCGTCGGTGCGTGCCCGGGATCCGAACCTGGGAACCCCGGGCCTCCGAAGCGGGGTGTGCGCACTTAACTGCTACGCCACCGGGCCGGCCCCTTAGCCCTCCTTTCAACAAAACCTCTAGGACGCATTGTCTTATACCCACAACATCTGGAAGTTCTTCCCCACCTCTGACCAAAATCCTTCCTGCTGCAGGGGACACCTGTTCCCATCTCTGGGACACAGGCAGGTCAGTCCCTCCTCTTGTGCACAGCGACCGCTGCCACACGTGGGAGACCATTTGCTGCCTCCTGTCTGAGCGTCAGAAACTCGGAATATCTGGGTCACAGAGCCAGGCCCCCCTCCCGGGCCCAGACCCGAGGAATCTGGGGCAGTGACACCGGCTCCTCCCCACCTCCCTAGGTCCAGCGTGAGAGAAGGAGCTGGGGCAGTGGCACCTCCCGGGACCAGAAGGGCAGGGGGCCCCACCCTGCGGGGCCCCCGGCAGCCCCTCAGATCAGGGATCCCAGAGAAGGGCTGTTTCCCCCGTCAGACAGGGCCCCCAGGGCAGAGTTGTGCCCCTCCATCAGACCAGCTGACGTGACGTGCTGGCCCGGCCTGGCTGCTCCATCTCCCCGGCTCCCCCCGCGAGGCCGTCCCTGACGGGCAGCCTCTGGCCGCTGGCCCCCCGCCTCCTGCCTGGTTCTGCTCCCACCTCGCTACGCTCTGCTCATGGCTCCTGGGTCCTGCCCTGGGCCTGCCTCGCTCACTCTGCTGTCGGCACACCAGCGGAGACGGGCGCTCAGCCAGGACTGAGCAGCACACCCCCTCTGCCCTCCAACCCTCCGCTGCCCACCGGACACCTCCAGGCCCCCCCCACACCTACAGGCACCCCCTCAGCCAATCCACCCGGCCTACTCTTCAGAATGCCCTGCGAGTCCACTGCTGCTCCCTTTCCTCGGCCACCACCCTGGCCCTGCGGCTGCCGCCCCGTTGGCCCCCACTGGTCCTCTGCACGGCACCAGCACCATCGGTTGAAACATGCCAGGTCACATGGCCCTGCTCCACACCCCGACAGCGCCCCCCTCACTCAGAGCGAAGGCCACACCGCCCTCAGGGACCCACAGGGCCCCAGGGACCGCCCCCCTCCCCCGACCCGATCTCCCCACTCTCCCGGTCGAGTGTTCCCCTCCAGCCACACCCAGGCCGTGAACCCCCGGCAGCCCCTCATTTCACCCTCAGCACCCAGTGCAGGGCCATAGCCTTGTCCTCGTGTCCCAGTGAGGGTAGCTCAGAGAGGGCAGCCTGGCTCCCATCACCAGCAGGACAAAGGGAGCGGGCCTGGCCCCCACCCTGGCTAGGCAGCCCCCCAAGGCACCAACCAGAGTGTTGGGAGCCACACAGTGTCGGAGGCCCTAGGAAGAGGCACAGCCTTGTGGCACCCCTGCCCTCCCGCCACCTGGCCAGTATCCGGATGACGCTGGTCCAGCCTGGCTCCGGAAGGGGGAACCTATATCCACCCTTGGGCCCATTTCCTCCCAGCCACTGGGAGCCGAGCTGCCTCCCCTGTGAAGTGGGCACGAATCCTCCCCCGCACGCTGCTCAGGGAGACCACAGGGATGCAGTGCCCAGCGCAGGGCCCAGCACGCTCACGGGACATCACGGGACAGTGACACAGGGGGAGCACCGAGGGTCCCCACCCACCTGCCAGCCCGCCCACCGAGCCAGGGCCTTGGCTGTGTGCATGATGCTTCCTGCCAGCCCACGAAGCGGGTGCTATTATGGGACTGTGCCCGGCAGGGTCCCCTGGGGTTTGATGGGCTAGCTCACACTGGAGTGTGAGTGACTCATAAGTGTCCTCCCACACGCACAGAAAAGCCAGAGTGGGCACAGCACACCCCAGTGGGGGAACAGGGAGTGGGCTAGGCGTCTCTGCAGGCACCGACTTCGAGGAACCACTCAAAACTTCTCAGCCTGGCCCTCAAGACCCTCTATGGGCTGGCCTCCCCTTGTGCTCCCTACCGCACATCCCAGGCGCAAGCCCTGCTAAGTCACCCTCCACCCCTCAGGAGCGCACATCTCCCTCCTCCGCCTGCTGAATCCTGAGCCACAGTCCAGCCTGGTGCGTCTCCTCCAGGGAGCCTGCCAGGATAACCCGTGAGTTCCTGAGCATCGCACCAGCCCTCCATCGGGTCCTGCCCTGCTGCTGTGCCGGGGCCGCCTCTCTCGGTCCTGCCTCACCAGCAGCCGGAGCTCCTGGTGACTCCGGAGCCCCTCTTGGCCTGGTGGCCCTGCCTGCACATGCCAGCCCAGAGGAACGACTGGTGACCCAGAACACAGGCACCCTCTCGGGCCTCCAGACCTGAATCTTGGCTGTGCCTCTGACCACATCCCATCCTGTCCCCTGGCTGACTCAGCCTGGTCCTTCAGGGCTCCCATAACCACCGCCACCTCCAGAAACCTCCTTGACCTCCCCCTCCATGTTCAGCCCCATCTGGCCGTCAGCTCGTGAGAGGCCCCAGGGCAGCTCCGTCTGCTTCCCCAGGGCTTGGCCACATTAGCTCCATCTCCCTCAGTTCAGGGCCTGGGGCAGTGCTCTGAGGGGACCCCGGTGTCTGTGATCCCGGGCCCTGGGGGATGGACACCTGCCTGACCTGGGTCTTGCTGAGTGAGCTGCCAGGTGAGACCCACGCCCTTTCAGGCCCATGTCCCTGCCCGTGGGGCTGGCTCTCCGGGCCCTGACCCAGCACCGACAGTGTCTGAGCCTCACTCGGCACCTGTGGTTCTGTGACCAGGGTCCCCAGTGCTTCCCACATTCCCCACGATGCCAAGACGCCAACCTCCTCTCTCCGCAGCGGCGCCGACCGCACACTGAGTCAGGGCTTCCAGCCACAGGCCTGCCTCCGGGCCAGAAACTTTGCCCTTCCCAGGTGCAGCAGCCTTCTCCTCCCCGACCCTGCCCACCCGGGCCGGGCCACAGGCCCAGAGCAGCCTGCCAGGCAGATTGGGGCCCCTGGAGAGGGTGGACCCTGGGCCCCCTGGTCCCACGAGGAAGGGATCTGGCCTGGGAGGGCTGGGGTCCTGCGACCCCTCTACCTGCTGACTCCTCCCAGCTCAGAGGCCTGCACCCCAGGAATCCTACCTGAGCCCTTTGCCCCTCACTCAGAACTTCACCTGGTGCACCGTCTGGCCTGTCACCTACCCCTGCCAGCTGAGGAGCCACTGGCCCAACACTCACACCCTTTCATGCTCCAGCCACTGGTGTAGCTGGAGGGTGAAGCTGATATGCTCATTCATTCATTCATTCATTCAGCAAGCACCTCCCTGGCCTGCTGGGCACGGGGCACCACATGGGCATGCCCCTGACTCTAGCAGATCCCAAACCTCTCCACCTGTCACAGCCAGCCAGCCTTGTCTCCTCCAAGATACCTCCCAGACTGCTCTGGCCTCATGAGCTCTCCCCTCTGCTCTCCCAAGCAGTCCTTTCATCCACCTGGCTGGCATTGGACCCTGTCTGCTGCAGTCTGGCTCATTAACTGTGCGTCCAGGTGCGTCCTGGATCCCATGGGGAGGGTGGCTTCAAATTCCCCTAAGAGCTGAGCCCACCACCAACACCACCTTAACTGTCACCACAATCTCCACCCTCACAGCTATCACTGAAACCACCACGACCATCAACAACATCACCATCGACACCATCAACAATACCATCATTACTACCACCATCACCATCACCACTACCACCACCATTACATTAACACCACCACAACATCACCACACCAACAACACCATGAGCATCAAGACCACCACCACCATCATCACCAACAAGAATGACACAATCGTACTACCACCATCACCATCATCACCACCACCACCAGCATCATTACCACCACGCCACTACCATCAGCGACATCAACACCACCACCTCCATAATCATCGCACAGTCATTGCAACCACCACCACCACCAACAATGCCATCAACATCATCAATACCATGACCATTATCACTACATCACCACCAACACCATCAACACCAATACCACTAGCACCATCTTGACTACCACCATCACCATCACCAACAATCACACCATCAACACCACCACCATTGCACAAACATTATCACCATCATCACTACCATCAACAACACCATCAACAACACAACCATTACCAGTGCTATCGTTCTCACCACCACCACCACCACCAACCTCAACAGCACACTCGTCACTACCACTGCCACCACCATTACTGTGCCTTCATGGTTAGCATCGCCATCACTATTAGCAACATCACCATAACTGTCATCACTGCCTCAGAACCAGCACCACGACTGTCACTAGGACCGACACTAGCCGGTAACCCCCACCACCAACCTTCAACAACAAGAGTTTACTCCGCACCCGCCATGTCCTGCAGGAGGTCTCGCCACCATCCCCATCAACCATGATGGACTGAACTCAGGCAGCCACACCATCACCTCTGTCCACCACACCCCCGACCACCACCCCACCCTCCAGGCGTCTCCCAGTTCACCTGACTCCCAAAGGCCTAGTCACCCCAGGTGACCTCAAGGTGTTCCACCATTGCCCTCTTTCAGGTGCCCCTGCACCAGGCCAGGAAAGGAGAACGGACACCCACCATGGTCACTGTGCCCTCCCTGTCAACTTGGGAGTCCTTCCTGTGTCTACCCCACATCCGGCCCTTCCACATCCCGAGAAGGCTCCCCGCAGAGATGAGGACAGTCACTGCCCTCCCAATACCACCAGCAGGGGCGCACACCACTGAACTGCCCGGGGAATTGGGGTTTTGATTAAGACTTTTCCACCTCGGGAAATGAGGAGTTGCACATTCCAGCAGAGGGAAGCAAGTGTCTGGAGGGAGAAGGGCACTGTCCAGGTGCATCCCCGTGGCATGGACCCGCATTGCCCCCTCCCCCTGCCCTCACCATGCTTCTTCAGGGTCACTGGGGGCCATCTGCGGGAAGGTGGGCACTGCAGGGTCACTCAACTTGGGGTCGCTGTGTGACCCCAGGCAAACATCACCACCTCTCTGAGTCTCTGGCTTCTTGTCTGGGGCCTGGTCTGAACTTGCCAGGGCTGGTGGATGGAATGAGCTTTTGGCAGAAGGACCAGGTACAGAGCAGGTGCCCAGGAAGTGCAGCTCTGTCCCTCCACACACCTACTCCAATTCCACCTCTACTTGGCCACCTCCAAAGCCAGGGAGCTCACCCCTCTCTGCTCCTAAAAAGAGGCGTGGGGATTTGGGCAAGGGGCTGGTGGAGGCCCCAGGCCCACCTCTCACTGGACCACTTGTTCCCCAGCACCTCAACCACTCTCTGCTTCGGTGCCTTTGCACATGCTGTGCGTTGGCCTGGGGGCCTCTACTACCCTCCTCCCAGTGGACTCCAGCTCACCCCTCACGACCAGCCCAAGCTCTCTCTCCCCGGGAAGCCCACCCCAGAGTTGGCCCCTCACCCCCAGCACATGGGCCCCAGCCCCCCAGTCACCTGAGGGTGGGTGCTCTGTCCCAGTGGCTCTCTGCTGGCCCCCAGCACAGGGCACAGTGCCAGCTAGGGAAGGGCCCTTCTCATCCAAGCAGCCCTCCTAGAACAGGGGACAATGATGGCGCCTGCTTGTGGGTATTTCCTGCCTTTGGTTACTCGACACACATCATCTCATTCAGAACCACAGCACCTCACTTTACAGATGTGGAGACTGAGGCTCAAGGAGGCAAAGGGGCCTCCCCACAGTCACCCCGTTATAAAGAACAGGGCCGGGATTTGAGCCCAGGTCTGCTGGAGGTCAGAGCCCTGCCCCTCACACCCCACCCGGCTACTGTGTTGGGTGCCTCCAGGTGGGTACGCTGGACCTGGGGGCTCCCCCACGTGGCACAGCCTTGGAAGGAGTGGATGGGGGTGGACAGGACGACACTGCAGGAACAGTGTGGAGTGGGCCCTGAGAGCAGTGGGCGAGGCCCCCAGGAGGATGGAGGGGGACTGGGGCCCCGCGGGAGGCAGCAGGACAGGGCCTGGGCAGGCGGGGGGCACCCCTGCAGGAACAGACATCAGAGCACAGGGTTGGGCAGGAGGCAGCCCCCACCACTGACCCCTCCTCCTGGGACGATGCAGCCAGGCCAAGTGCTGGGCGGGGCATGAGCTCTCCACGTGGGTGGGGCATTGCCAGGATACACAGAGCTCTGGCACATGCAAACAGAAGGACAGATGGACAAACGACCAGGCGGATGGATGAAATCCCCTCCAGGAGTACCCTGAAGGAACCCTGTGTGCCAGCCAGACCCAGGCCCTTCCCCAGAGTCCCCTGCTCTGTGGCCACGTGCACCACTTTCTGCACCAACACAGCCCGAGGCAGGTGTTCCCCCTTCACCCTGTGGCGGCCCCTCCGGCCCCTCTCAGAGCCTGCCTTCTCAGTGGGAGGAGGGAAGCGGGCACGGCTGAGCACTTTACCCCACCCTCCTACTTCCTGGCTCTGCTCTCTGTGCTCCCAGGTGGGCCCAGCCCCCGTCCCCAAGGGCAACTCCAGGCTCCTGCCGCTTGTCCCCCAAAGGGCACAGGTTCAGTAGGGCGGGACACTGCAGAGCCAGTGGGGTGGGGGTGGTGACAGTGGGATGGGCTGGGCGATGATGGCAGGGGCTGGAGGTGAGGGTGACGTATGAAGGGAGGAGAGGAGGCCATGGAGCAGCCCTGCCCAGTCCCAAGCCCCTGGCCCCACCCCACTCCTCCTCCAAGGCCTCTGACGGCTCTGCCTCTTGACCAAGGACAGACAATATGGCTCAAACTGCCCCCTGCCCCACAGCTGCCCCACCCACCGCCCACCGGGACAGGCATCCTCCCGAAACCAAGCCAGCCCCATGCCGCCCCAGCGCCACCCCCACTCCTGTCCAGCAGATCCTGGAGCTCGGGGCTGGCCACACTCTGTGCCTCCCCGACTCACTGGCCCCGTCCCCTCACCCTCGTGTCTCCATGGACACCATGCCCACAAGGCCACATACCTCCCCCATGGCACCCACCCACCACGGGTGCAGACGCATGGGCACCGGACACACGGGAGGCCCGCAGAGGTGGGAAAGCACGGGGACGAGACACGGTTGGAAGCAGCCCCCTGGGAGGCTCATGTGCCCTGACCCTCCGTCCAGACGCCCCCATCCCCAGACGCCCCTGCCACACCAATACACCTGGAGCCTGGAGCACACGTGTCTGTGACACCCCCACTGTGCTCCCGGCACAAGCCCCCGCCCTCTCCTCCCCAGACGCTCCTCACCAGGGCTGCCACAGGCCGAGCGGCAGCCGGCAGTGCTTTTTCTAGAAGGAGAGCCGGGGTGGGGGCGAGGGAGGAGTGGGCAGGGCAGGGGCCAAGGGAGGGAACAGGAGAGGGGTGGGCAGCGGAGGGGTGGGCAGAGGAGGAGCAGCTCTGGGTAGGACTGGCAGCCCCACCCTCTGCAGTTGCCTGGGAGGCACTGAGGTGGGGGAGTGCTGGGCGGTACCCTCCTGGACCAGGGGGCGGTGGGCGCTCGTCCGGTCCCATTGTACAGTTGAGCAAACTGAGGCTGAGGCTAGCGCAGCCAGCGCAGGCAGAACCAGGGATTCCTGAGCTCGAGGGAGGGGCCGTCCTGATGGGCCAAGCGAGGCTGTAGGACCCCACAGATCCCCAGTCCTCAGACACGCAGGCCAAGCAGGCACTCCAGTGGGGGCACCTTGAGGGCAGGACCCTGTCACCACGGTCAGACCGCACTGGGCAGACTGGACGCAGGAAAGATGTGTTCAGGGAACGAATGAGTGAATGAATGAATGAGTGAGTGAATCCCCAGTCCCTGGAGAACGAGGGACCCCCTCCACACGGGGTGCATTCCAGTGGTCTCTGTTTACCTCCTGAAGGCTTACTGTGGGCCCAGCATGAAGACACGTGGACGAGACCCAGCCCTGCCCTGAGGTGGGGCCCACAGAGAGCAGGGAACAGGGATAGTGGACTTGCTGCAAACTGGGGTCTGAGCAGGGAAGAAGTGGCCAGCGGCAGGGATGTAGGAAAGTGGGCAGGAAGGCCTCAGGGAGCAGGAGGCTTTTGAGGCCGGAGGAGGAGAAGAGGGCACAGGGGCCAAGCAGTGGGGGGCCTATGGGGTGGAGGGCAGTGGGGGGCAGCCGGGCTGCCAGCCAGGGAGGGGTGGGGGGCACTCACTGCCCCACCCCAGGTTCAGTCCTCATGCCCTCACGGCCCACCCCTTCCCTCCAGCTCCCAAACCCAAGGAGACAGGCAAGTTGGGCTCTGGCGTCCCCGCTGCCCCCCAGGGACAAAGTAGAGGAAGACTCGGAGACTAGTGGGCGCTGGGGAAGGGGCTGGGTTGAGTCCAGGGCTGGGCAGGGGGGAGGTTGGAACAGGTGGGTGGTCTCGCACCTGAGAGCAGCCCTCCACGCCTGCCCCACCCCAGCCCCACCCAGGTTGGGGGGAAGTGGAGCACATACTCCCCCATGCTCAGTGAGGGTGTGGATCCCAAGGCCCTTCCCAGACCACCAAAGAGGCCTTCTGTGTTGGGCCCGTCCCCCACTCAGCCCGCCCCCTCTGTCCCCAACAGCAACAGCTGGCGTGGGAGAAATCGGGCTGGGAACCGGCCGCTGACAGCGACCTGGGGACTCTGCCAAGTCTCCCTTCCGCTCACCCGCCTTGGCCTGCCCCCTCACTGCCCTCTCCAAGGAAACCAAGGATGGGGGAGCAAGGCTCTTAAAGGGACCAGGACGCACACTTGGGCAGGGAGCCCACGAAAGGGGCCGGGCCTGGGTCTTGAGTGTCCCCAGGACAGCTGCCCTCAGCCTGGGCCCTCTGTGTGTGGCAGGGCTGGGGGTCTGCACAGGTTGGGGGAGCACAGACTGGAATGACCCACGGGGCAACCCCGGGCTTGTCAGACAACACCCTGGGCCTCAGACTCCCCAGCCGGACAGAGAAAGTTCATGGGAGGAAACAAGCAGATCTAAAGGCGCCTGGAAGGGTCAGGCTTCAGGAAAGGAGCCCGACAGAGTGTGCAGGATGTCACCCCCTCCGCCAGCCTCTCCCAGTGTCTGCTCCGCTGGCTCAGGGGCCAGACAGTCAGGGGGCCGAGAGCCCACTAGCTAGTGACACACCAACCCGGCTGAACAGGAGCCTGCTGTGGGACTTCTCAGGGCCTTTACAGCTGATGCGCATGTGGTGGGCAGGGAGCCCTGCTCTTCCCGGGGCCCTCATGGGGCTGGCATCTGGCATAACACCCCCTGAAATGCTGGCGTAGCAGGACGAGCACCATCAAGGGTGTCTGGCCCAGGCTCTGACCTATACTAACGTCCCCACGCTAGTATAAGGGCCCACGAAAGTGGCCTCAGTGGACCACTTTCGAGGGAGGGCAGAGCAGGTGATCTCTGACCATCTGGCCAGCTCTGACTTTTATGCTCTGTGTGACTCTGAGTTAGTCATTTTTAAAAAGGAGACTGCGAACACTTGCAACTTCCCACAAGGGGAAGACCCGGGAGCTGTTCTTTCAGAACCACAGAACTCAACTCCCAGGATGAACTCCCGGCCTTGCCCAACCCATCACCCCCCCGCCCCCGTCCATCCTCCATCCACTCATCCTCCACCCACCTGCCATCCACCCACCCATCCATCCTCCTGGACATTTGGGAACTCTGCAAGGACCCCCCTTTCCCTCCATCACACCCCCATTCCCCAGGCCCTCACTGCCACTGGCCAGGCTGGTAAAGGGGTGTGGGGAGTCCCTGGGCCATGCTGTCAGCCAGGGTTCAGGAGTGGGCGATCCGGGGTCTTTGGGCTGAGGGTAGGATTTGGTCACATAACTTGAGCTCCTGGGGCAAGGGGGACTCCAGGGGGCTGTCAGGGCCCAATGTTTACAGAGCATGAGCAGTCGCCTCAAGGGTGGATGTTGAGTCCCTGTGTCTAAGTGTGTGCCTGTGACTGGGGCGAGGCAGGTGGAGGGTCTGCACTGTGGGTGGAAGCCTCTGACTCACTCTTTCTAAGACGAGTGTGTCACATGCAGGAGGGTGGCCCTGCAAGCATATGACACATGCGTCATTGCATGTGAACACACAGATGAGACACAGGGTCAGGGCTCAGAGTGGGACCAGGGTCGGGGCTCAGAGTGTGACCAGGCTCAGTGCTCAGAATGTGACCACGGTCAGGGATCAGAGTGTGACCAGGGTCAGGGCTCAGAGTGTGACCAGGGTCAGGGCTCAGTGTGTGACCAGGATCAGGGCTCAGAGTGTGACCAGGGTCCGGGCTCAGTGTGTAACCAGGGTCAGGGCTCAGAGTGTGACCAGGATCAGGGATAAGTGTATGACCAAGATCAGGGCTCAGAGTGTGACCAGGGTCAGGGCTCAGTGTGTGACCAAGGTCAGGGCTCAGAATGTGGCCAGGGTCAGGGCTTAGTGTGTGACCAGGACCAAGGCTCTGTCTGAGTTTGGGATCTAGACTCCTTTGTGACCAGTACCAGGGTTCAGTTAAGGATCACAGCCATGGATCCAGAGATCACCATATCTCAGCTGAAGGTCACTGATGGCTCTCACTCTCCCACACAGCCCACTGCCCACAATCCTGCAGACATGTGAGCAGGACATCCAAGCTCACACAAACACAGGCCCACACCGGCACAGACCCAGTCCCTGGGCACACTGGTGGAAGCAGACCTGGAGCCCTGCTCTCAGACCTCGTTTCAGGTCCCCTGGGAAACCCTTGGCTCCTCTGAGCTCATTCATGGGTAAGCAGTGGTCCTGCCAGGTCACGGAAGGAGAAGCCATCCCACACAGAGCAGAGGCCCAGGGTGGGGGAGGGGCAGAGCCTCCCCCATGGGCCCCAGCTGCCCAGTCCTGGAAGATGCCTCAGTCCGCACTCCTGATCTCTCGGCTGACCACGGGCCTGTGGAGCCCCGGCTTCCTCAGTGTAACAGGCACAGCGCAGCCAGGCTCCCAGGGCCGTGCCCCAAACCCAACCGAGACCTTGTATGCACAACACTGTCCGGGGCAGGCCTGACACCCCCCCAGCTGTGGGCACCCTGCTGCTGTCCTCGGGGCCTGGGCCCTCAGGAGGAGAGACCTTAACAATGCCATCCATCCAGGGGGGCGGAGCACCCCTGGGGTGGCAGGCGGGGCCCCCCCACACCTGAGAGAGGAAGGGCAGATGGAGGTCGCGGTCAGTCTTCTCCCTAATCCCCTCTGCTCCCACCCACAAGCAGGCAGACTCCAGCCACAAGGACGGGAAGCCGAGGCCCCCAGCGGGCACGATCTGCCCCAGGCCACACAACCACTCGGTCCTCCTCGACCACAGGAGGGTCCAAGGGACACTGAACCTGACACACACTGGGCTGGCAAGACCTCTCACAGCCTCCTGGCCCAGGAGGGCCAAGGGGATGGCTCCCACTTTTCTGGAAAACAATTTACTACCAAGAGCTTAAAACTGTCCAAGGACGCGATGCGGAGGAAATACTGGGAGACGTGCGCAAGGCCGTCCAGTCAGGCTGGGGTTTCCTAGCAGGAAGCGCATGGCTCCTCCAGTAGGGCCGGCTGGCAGAACCCGGTGCCCAGGGAGCTGCAGGAACAGCCCGGGGAAGGGTCTGTGGGCTGCGGGGACGGGCTTGTGCTGACATCAGGGCCCCGAGAGGATGGACCTGCAGCCGCAGCGCCAGCTCCACCCCTGAAAACGCAAAGCTCTGACATGTCCGGCGATGCCCGCTGGCCGCAGGGGCCGGCCTGGGTACTGCTAGCATGTGGGCTTTCTTTCTTGCTTTTTCCTTTTTCATCCTTTTCTGACACTCCATTTCATACACAGAGCTTGTGCTGCTTGCAAAACTCAGAGAAAAGCTGTCGACAGCAACCAAAGCCAGGGGGCCGGTTTCCCAGGGCCGCGGGGTCCGCCCCAGCTCTCCCCCAGCCCAGCCCAGCCCCCCGCCCCAGACCCTGTCCTCATGTCCCCAGACCAAGAGGAGGAAAGGCAGAGAGTCTGCCATACGGCCTGCGCACTCCCACCATAGGGCCTTTGCACTTCTGTTTCTTCTGCCAAGATGTTTGTCCCCAGACACCCACGTGCACAGTGCTGTGTCAGGCCTCTGCTCAACATCACCTCCTCAGAGAGGCCTCCGTGAACCTGCTCTGAAAGGCACCTCACCCCACCTGCCACCAGATCCATCTGCCTCCACTTCTTGGCCTGTGGCGTGACCTGACATTTTCACCCGGGTCTGTACATTCCTGCTTCACTGTCCCTCCTCACTGGAGATGGGCGGAGGCTGAGGGCCAGGACTTCCTAGACCAGTGCCTCGTTGGTGGTCAGTAATCACTGGAGGATGGGCAGGTGGGTGGATGGATAGTGGAGAGATGGATGACGGATGAATGTGTGGATGGATTGATGGGGGATGCATGGATGGGGGATGGATGGGGATGAGGGGATGGATGGATAGGGGATGGATGGATGGCGGATGGATAGTGGATGGACGGATGATGGATGAATGTGTGGATGGATGGATGGGGGATGGATGGATGGGGCATGCATGGGGATGAGGGGATGGATGGATGCGGGATGGATGGATGGGGCACAGATGGATGGGGATGCATGGATAGGGGATGGATGGGGGATGGATGGATGATGGATGAATGTGTGGATGGATGGATGGGGATGCATGGGGGTTGAGGGGATGGATGGGTGGATGGATGGGGGATGGATGGCAGATGAGGGGATGGATGGATCTGGGATGGATGGATGGGGCATGGATGGATGGGGGATGCATGGATGGGGGGATGGGGGGATGAGGGGATGGATGGGGGGATGAGGGGATGGATGGATGAGGGATGCATGGGGGGATGAGGAGATGGATGGATGGGTGGATGGATGGATGGGGGATGGATGAGGGGAAGGGATGGGTGGGTGGATGACGATCCCATTCCTCCAACAACTTCCATGGTTCCTAACACAAAGCCCCCACAAACTGGCCCCACGCCCCTTGCAGACTTCCCTCTGTACCTATGCTGCCTGCTCTCCGGCCACCTGCTCTTCCTGGCCACGCCTCACATTCCTCCTGTATCTTCCAAGCTCCATGCTTTTGCTCAAGCTGTGCTTCTGCCTGAAACCCCTTCCTCCCCTTCTCTGCCAGGCAAACTTGCCCCACTCCAGTGACAGCCACTCCAGAACCCTTCCCTGACCTCCCAGGACACACACCCGTCACTGCAATGCCCAGAGCACAAGGGACTTGCTGATGTACCCCCAGGCCCGGGGCCCAGGCTGAGCACACTCACACTGCCAGCCGGCCTGGGGAAGGGTGCAGGGAGGCCGGGGGGCTGGCGGTGCCAGGGCTGAGAGAGGCAGGCGGTGACAATGACACCCAGCTCCCTGATCGCACCCTCCCCAACGCACACCAAACCCCCTGGGGGAAGGCCCAGCCCCCACCAGACCCACCTGGCACATGAGGATCCAGCCAGCAAGCTCCCCTCCCCCCACCCCGTCTCCCAAAATTCTGACCCTCTTCGCCTCTGGGGGCCACTCCCACTTTGGGGCCTTTGCGCAAACTCTCCCTTGTGACTCAACGAGGCCCCCGCCCCTCCCCCTTTGTCTCACTGCGTCTGGGAGGACACCCTACTTTGGGTGCCCAGGCAGGGCCCAGAGATCCCACATCACAGCCCAGCCAATCCAGCCCAACCCCTGCGGGGCGTGGCCCAGACACTCCACCTGCTCCCGAGGCGAGGCACTGCAGCGCCGACGCGGGCTGGCCCCCGTAAGTGCTAGACAAGGAGCTGGCAGTGACCCCCGAGCCTTCGCTTCCCATCTGATCACTCTGGGTCCCCAATCCCACCCAAGTGGCCCCGTCTGCCACGGCTCCCCCAGCTCCTGCAAACCTAGACTTCAGAAGCCCGCCTGCTCCGGGTGGGTGGGGCAGGCCAGGGGCGTCCCAGCCCATCACCTGGCCCAGGGTTTCACCTCCGTGCCCCTCTCCTTCCTGGATTGTGGACTTCCCTGGGAAGGGCGGGGGGTGGGCTGGGTAGCTCCATGCTGCCTCAGAGCCAGACCTGGGCAGGGAGGGACCGTGCGAGACACAGATGGATTGGGGGCGGCGGCCCCAAACCTGAAACCTGCACCCCTCCCTGCTGGGCCAGCCTCCCCACAAGCCCACCCCAGAGGCCCCGAGGCCATGAGGCCCAGATGGACTTACACGTCCGACTCGTCCCACAGGATACAGGTCTGGTTGGTGGTGCCCTGGGAGAGACAGGGGAGGAGTGAGGGCCACCTGCCGCTCTACGAGCCCCCCCGAGGATCACTGCCAGGGTCTACCCACACGTGTGCTAGGTGCACAGGAAAGGAAAAAACTGAGGCCCAGATGGGAAAGGGACCAGCCCAGCCCCCTACACCCCGCTGTATGGCCTTGGGCAGCTCCCGGCCCCTCTCTGAGCAGGGCTGGGCAGTGGCGGCCAAGGCCCATCTCTGGATGTCCAGGTGGCCGGTCCAGCTTAATGCAAACAGGGTAACAGGGAGCAGGGGTCAGGAGAGCACAGCAGGGCCTCAGCCTGTCCTGAGGCTGCAGTGTGAGGGCACTGGGACCACAGGAGTGATAGCAGCAGGGGTTCCTCAGCACTCACGAGGGGCAGCTGCTCTATGCATGGGGAAATTACTCTACAGTTCCCACTTGATGAGCCAATGCACAGAGAGGTTGAACAACTTGTCCAAAGCCACACAGCTGTAAAGAGCAGAGCCGGTTCTTCCCACAGCCCCGGCCTGGGGTTCGAGGCCCTGCCCTGGCTGGGTAACTCGGGCAGCTGGCACCCTTGGGCTCCTGGCTCTCAGCAGGTCCAAAGGGTGTCTCAGCCCCAGCTCCTCTGAGGCCCAGCAGAGAGCCCCCAGGATCAGGGCACAGAGGGGCCGTGAGGCCCAGGGCAAACTGCTTTCTCAGAAAGGGATGGCTCTCTCTTCCCCAAGGGAGCAACAGGCCCCCTCAGGGGACCAGGCGTCGGGGGGAGTGGCCAGGGCTCAGGCAGTGGTGTCAGACGTGGTTGAGTTTTGGCTCCCACACGGCCGGCCCCACTGTGTGACCCTGGGCAAGTCACCACACCTCTCTGAGCCTCAGTTTCCCCACCCACCACTCGGGGGTAAAAGCAGCTCTCTCGCAAGGCTGATGTGAGACCCAAGAGGTGTGGGCACATACACTCCACACGCGGGACCAGACAGGAAGAACCAGGCACACGCACACACACACGCACACACGGAGAGCACTCACGTTGTACATGTGGGCAAACTCGATCTCCAGGGGTGTGAGCAGGGAGCGAGGCGGGGGCTTCACAGTCACCGAGATGACCTTGGAGTTCAGGACGGTCGTGTTCCTGGGGGAGAGCCAGCAGGCCGCGTCAGGGGGTCCGGGGAGCCGCCCCCTACGTGCTGCCCCGACCCCTCCCCTGGGCCCGAGGAGGCCCGCACCCCTTGGCGCCCTCCACGTTCAGACCCCACACCCCCCGAGCCCCGCAGCCCCACCTCTGCAGCGCCAGGAAGCTGCCCAGGTTCCGGTAGAGCACGGTGCCCACCACAAACACGGACGAGTCGTCGGCCTCTGGAAGAGAGCCAGGCCACCACGTCACCCTCCCCCAACCCGCTCCCACTCAGGCTGGGGGAGGGCAGGAGGGCGGGCGAGGGAAGAGCAGGTCCCCAGAGGAGGCCTGTGGCCACGTCCACCCCCACCCTGGACACAGTGAGCTGGGGACAGGCAGGACGGGCTTCTCTTCTGGGGACCAGAGTCGCCAGCTGTGTGACTCCAGGCGAGGCCCTTCCCCTCCCTGCTATGAGGAGGCCCCTTCAGCAAAGATCATCTGGGAGCCTCCCAACACTGGGAGGGCAGGGAGGGCTTCCTGCTGGAGGGGGCAAACTCGGGAACAATGAAAAGAAACAGGTACTGCCCTGGCCCTGGAGGCAGCAGGCCAGACTCTAGAAGGAACCTCCCAGGGGGATGGGCCCTCAGACCCTGGGACCCCTCACCTGCCAGCCCTGTGGAGAAGACGCTCTTGGACACAGTGACCCTGTCCTCCGGCACCTTGGCCCAGTCGCCTGTGGCCCGCCAGCCCTTCATGGGGAAGCTGATGTCTGTGGCTCTGCTGGCAGGGAGCTTGTGGATGCTGAGAACTGGGGGGCGGGGGGCAAGAGACGGACAGACAGACAGAGGGACAGAGTGGTCACCCGACAAGGAGCCTTGGCCTGCGGACCTGGGAAGCAGGTCTGGGAGTCCAGCTCCACCTGGCGGGGTTGCGCACGGCTCAGGGGGGGCACGGGGCCCGGGGAGCCACCTGGCCAGGCTGCTGCCTGCCATCAACCCCCCTGCGAGGCCTCGGGCCTGGGTGACTTCCCAGCCTCAACAGGAGACCCCTGGCCCCAAGCTGCAGACTGACCTCCTCCCCACCGCGCTCTGTCCCTACAGGCTCCCTGGGTCGACCGTGTCCCCAGAGCCCGGTGGAGTCTTGGATGGGGGACAGCGAGGGGGCAGCAGATGTGGGCTGGGGCTGGTCAGAGCCCCCAGAGCACCGGCCTGGTGCTGATGAGCCAAACCCAGAGGGGATTGGCTGGCCCCTTCTAGCCCTCAAAGGACCCTCCAGCCCCAGCAGGAGCCCCCCTGCCCCGTGAGGACCCAGGCCTGGACTCAGCCTCCGTGGCCCCAGAAGGTGTCAAATGTGAGTTCTATGGTCAGGTCTGTGGCCACGGAGGGATCCAGAGGGAACAGCGTCCACCTTGGCGCCCTCCCTTCTCCTGGGACACCGGAGCCCAGCTCCCCCTCCACCCGGGCTCCGTAAATGGCGACGGGGACAGATCCCACCACACATGGCTCGGCAACATTACAGGAGACAGCAGATCCCGCGACCTGCCCTCCCAACTCCCCCCTGAGGGAGCCTGGCTCTGTGGCCCGGCCGGCCTCCCAAGGGCCCTCAGCCCCAGCCAGGCCCCAGCTGGGCTACACCTAACGAGCCAGCCCCAGCCCCAGTCGGGCCCTGTGCGTCTGCCACCTAGGCAGCGTTCCCACCCCAGGCCCTGGGGCAAAGTGGCGACAGGTTGGGGAGGACAGGACGGGGCAGGGGTCATGGGGTCAGCGTGCTGGGAAGCAAGGTCAACAGCTGAGGAGAGGGCAGGGGTTGGGGCTGGGAGAGAAGCAGGGTCCTGGGACCCTGCGGGGCAGGGAACGCGGTCCCCGTGGGCAGAGCCATGGCCCACGGAAGTCAGGGGTTCAGAGACACGTGGTGCAGGGTGTGCAGGGGCAGCAGGAGCAGGCAACACCCCATGAGGGAGGGCGGGGACGAGAGCGGAGCGGCCGCTGGACTGACCTGGATGGACATGAGGGCTAGGGGGAGGCGAGGGGACGGGAGGACCTGGGTCCGATGGGGCGCTCAGAGAGAGCGCTCGGGAGAGGATAGCGGGACCGCGGTCAGAGTAGGACTGACAGGACCGGCGTGGGGGTCCCTGGGGGGACAAGGTCCTCAGAGGAGTCCAGGCGACTGAGGGGCCAGGGTGTGGGAATGGACGTGTGTGAATATCAACATCCCAAAGTCTACTCCGGGAGAGCGTGGAGAAAGTGACCCTGGGTGACAGGGAGAAGGAGCAGGAGGGGCCAGGAGGACCCAGGGTCCCAAGGCTGAGGAAGGACGATCAGCCCCCTCCCCAGAGAGGGCTGCAGGCCAGGAAGGAAAAGGAACACTAGGGGATGAGGTCGGGCCTGGGGAGTCCACTGGTACGGAACAGTGGGCCCCGATGGCACAGGGGAGGGGCCTCAGGAGAGGGGGGAGGAACAGGAGGGATGTGTGGGGTGTGGGGTGAATGGCGTGTGTGAGGTCTCTAAGATGAGTGGGGTGTATAGGTGTCAGGTGTGTGGGGTGTGGGGCATATGGTGTGTGTGGAGTATGTGGGGTGTGGGGTGTGTAGGGTGTGTGGGGGTGTAGCATGTGTGGGGTGTGTAGCGTGTGTGAGGGGTGTGGGGTGTGTGGGGTGTGGGGTGTGTGGGGTGTGGGATGTGTGGTATGTGTGGTGTGTAGGGTGTGTGGGGTGTGTAGGTGTCAGGTGTGTGGGGTACAGGGCATATGGTGTGTGTGGAGTGTGTGGGGTGTGGGGTGTGTGGGGTGTGGGGATGTGTGGGGTGTGGGGTGTGTGGGGTGTGTGGATGTGTGGGGATGTGTGGGGTGTGGGGTGTGTGGGGTGTGTAGGATGTGTGGGGTGTAGCGTGTGTGGGGTGTGTGTAGCGTGTGTAGGGGGTGTGGGGTGTGTGGGGTGTGGGGTGTGTGGGGATGTGTGGGGTGTGGGGATGTGTGGGGTGTGGGGATGTGTGGGGTGTGTAGCATGTGGTGGGTATGTAGCGTGTGTCGGGGTTGTGGGGTGTGTGAGGTGTGGGGGTGTGGGGTGTGGGATGTGTGGGGGTGTAGCATGTGTGTGGGTTGTGGGATGTGTGGTGTGTGGGTTGTGGGATGTGTGGTGTGTGGGGTGTGGGATGTGTGGTGTGTGGGGTGTGGGATGTGTGGTGTGTGGGGTGTGTGGGGATGTGTGGGGTGTGTAGGATGTGTGGGGTGTGTAGTGTGTATGGGGGTGGGGAGGTGTGAGGTGTGGGGTGTGGGGTGTGTGGGGTGTGGGGTGTGTGGGGTGTGTGGGGTGTGGGGTGTGTGGGGTGTGTGGGGATGTGTGGGGTGTGTTGGATGTGTGGGGTGTGTAGCGTGTGTGGGGGGTGGGGAGGGTGTGAGGTGTGGGGGGTGTGGGGTGTGTGGGGTGTGGGGTGTGGGATGTGTGGGGTGTGAGGGTAATGAGGGTGACTGGGAGGAGCCTCCTTGGTGACAAAGGCTGGCCCTGAACGTCCGTCCACTCAGGACAGGGCCCCCCGGGCAGGATGTCGGGGGACCGCAGCCACCCCGACGCCCCTCCGGAGGCTTTGGGTGCGCCACACACACTGGGAGCCTGCAGCCCGTGAGGCCCTGGACCGGGAGGCCTGCATCCGCCTGCTGCGGGCCACACCAGGTCCCCCACCCCCCGGGACGCTTGCCTCTCACGCAGGAAAGGCCAGTCTGCCCGCGAGGACGGGGACAGGACGGTGCCTCAGAGACAGGGACGCCACGCCGGCCTTCTGACGAGGCAGCCTGGAGCCACCGCGGACCCTGCCTGCCAGGTGACCTCCAATAGCACCTGACCCCACCTCCCTGGCCTGAGTTCCCCCACCTGTGAAAGGCAGGCTGGTCATGCCCCCACCCTGGCCTTAGAGGTCTCCCCGGCTCTGACCAACCTCCAGGATGCGGGCAGAAGGGCAGTACTAGCGCTCTGAGAACCCCCAGCCTAGCAAACATGGGGACATCTGTCCTCGCCCAGGACAGCTCCGTGCCTTTTAGCATGAGTGGCGGGGGGAGATCCAGGCAAGGCCCCAGGTGTGTGTGCTAATGCAGCACAGCTGACCTCGGGCATATCACTAGAGGTTGAGTGCCTCCACAAGGAAGGTGACAATCTCCCTCCTTGGTGCTGTTTGGATCACAGCTGGGGCCAGCGTCCACTTGAATCCCCCACTGCAAGGAAGGACCCTGACCACTGGAGAGGATCAGGAGAGGAGCCCCAGGACGGGAGGATTTAAGAAATGCGGCCCAGGGGAGCTACCTAAGGGGACATTGCTAGTAACCACCAAATATGATTGTTGCAGGTACTTATAAGAACAGCCACCATTTACATTCTGGGGGCCAGGCCCAGTTATCCCTCTCTACGTCCCCAAGAGGTGAGTACTATTATGGCCCCATTTCAGAGTTCCGGTCAATGCCATGGAGCTGGGTGGAGACCAGGCCCCTCCGACAAGAGGCTTCTGGGAGTGAGGGCACAGAAGGGGGCGGCTCCATAGTCCTGCCTTCAAAGCTCGAGGCCGTCCCAGCACAGAGGGCACGGGGGGGCGGGGGTGACGACGGGAAGTGGCCCCTAGCCCCAGGGAGGTGCAAGCAGAGGGCTGGCTGTGGTCTGGGATCCTGGTGGGTCCTAGGACTCGGGGTCTCCAGGATACCCCACGCTGACCCCTCCCGGGGTCCTATCCGACCACAATCGTCAGGAAACTTGGCTCTGAGCACCCAAAAACGGGACTGATCTGAGAAAGTGACTCCGAGGGTCCGCAGAGCGCAAGTGGCTGCTGCCCATTCATGCAGATGAGGGAGCTGAGGCGGGCCCTGCCCAGGGCCACGAGCAGGGGCACGGGGGTCAGCGGAGCGAGGGGCGGGCTTACCCAGGTTGTCCGTCACCTGGTACGCGTCCCGCAAGTCCTTCATGCGGAAGCCGATGACATCCACAAAGTCCTCCACCAGCCGGAACAGCTCCTTGGTGTTGGGGCCCATCTGGGGGCGGGGGGGGGTCAGGGAGCCTTGGAGATGGTGGGGAGCAGCCCCGCACCCAGCCGGACACACCCTCTAGGTCCTCCGCCTCCTCCCGCCTCCTCCCGCATCTGCTCCCCTTCTCAGCTCTGTCCTCATTCCCCGGCACGGCGAGGCTGCGGCCCGCCTTGGGGAGCAGGTCAGGACCTCAGAGGATTCTGTGCCACTTTGTGGATGAGCACACTGAGCCCAGAGGGGCTGCTGAGCCGGCCCCGTGGCCAGGGACTCAGGCTGCGGGGGAGAGCGGGGACTCTGGAGACCCGCAGCCCCCACACCAGGAACTGCCTGAGGACAGTAGTGGTGGCAGCATCCAGGTCAATCTGGGGAGAAGGGAGGCCACCGCTCTTCCCAGGTGGGAAAGAACCACCATGTCCTGGTCACCCTGACGTGCCCCGCACAGTGGACACCCACACCCCTCACTGAGCCCCACGAGGGGTGCTACCACCCTCTGTCAACGGGGAAACCCAGGTTCAGAAGGGTAAGCAACTTCCTCAAAGTCACGCCACCAGCAGAGGCCACGCTGGGATTTGAACCCAGGGCCCACCCTGGGCTAGGTGCCAGAGACACCGGGGCCCATCCTGCTGCTCTGACCACAGGGCCCCAGACCCGTGTCCGCACCAGCTGGGCCTCCTCCCACTTGTCCCGGTTCTCCTCTGCCAGCAGGTTGCTGATGATCTGGACAAAGTTCTGGAAAGAAGTGAAGGAGGGCCAGAGAGCAGAGAATAAGGCACCAGAATCCAGGCTCAGAGTGTGACCAGGGTCAGGGCTCAGTGTGTGACCAGGACCAGGGCTCAGAGTGTGACCAGGACCAGGGCTCCGTGTGTGACCAAGATCAGGGCTCAGAGTGTGACCAGGACCAGGGCTCAGTGTGTGACCAGGACCAGGGCTCAGAGTGTGACCAGGACCAGGGCTCAGAGTGTGACCAGGGCCAGGGCTCAGTGTGTGACCAGGACCAGGGCCAGGGCTCAGAGTGTGACCAGGACCAGGGCTCAGTATGTGACCAAGGTCAGGGCTCAGGGTGTGACCAGCATCACAGTTCAGTGTGTGACCAGTGTGAGGGGTCTGGGCTCAGCAGGTGACCAGGGTCAGGCTCAATGTGTGACCAGGATCAGGGCCCAGCCTCTGGCCAGGTCAGGACTCAGTAAGGCTGGGGTCCAGGACCACTCCCTGTCCACCCTCCCACACGCCCACCCCCGGGCCACCCTCCTGGGAGCCCACCTGCACATCCCCGGGAGTGGGGCTGTAGTAGGCCCTCCGGAAGATCTCCGTCATGTTCCTTAGGACGTCGATGGTGGAGAGCAGGTCCCCACTGTAGCTGGTCCCATCCTGGGAGATCTCCACCAGCGTCTGGATTACCTCGGAAACGCCCTCCCCGGGCAGCCCACGCTGCGCCTTCGCCAGGTGCTCCCGAGTCTGGGGAGACAGAGGAGTGGGTGCTGCGACTCTGCAGGACATGGCAAGGCAGGCACCACGGACCCCCATGCCTCGAGGACCCTCTGCGGCCCCCAGCCAGTGGCCACAGCTGACCAGTGTCCACAGGGCATGGCATGTCGGGCTACGTCTGAGGGACACAAGGCAGGAGAGCACCCTGGAGGGGGGCAGGGAGGGAGACCACCGGCGGCCTCACCATCATCTGGATGTTTCGGTAGTCAATGGAGACGCAGCGGATGTAGGTGGGGGGCTCCCAGTAGGCGATGCCCTCCTCGTCCAGCTCACAGCGCCGCAGGATGAGGCCTGGGGAGACAGTGGGCAGCTCTGCCTCCCCCTCTCAGGTGGGCACCATCTCCAGCGCAGGAATCACACCCACAGCTCCCAGGCACGAGCCCCTCTGGACAGGACCCTCCGGCCCCAGAAGCAGGGCCTCGCCCTCGGCCTCCCGCTAAGAGCAGAGCCACGCAGGGCGGCCTGTCTTCTTTCCTTCAACACGTTTGGGAGTGGCCGCTGCAAGTCAGGAGCTGTGCCAGGTGCCGGGGACCCGGCAGGACCAAATTTCAGAGGCCCTCCGCGTGGAGGCAGAGCCCTCAGCCAAGCAGGGGCTTCGGACTTCAGCCCGGGGGCCCTCCTGGAGTCCCTCCCAATCCAGAGCCCAGGGGGGAGCCAACCCCCAGGTGCCCCGGCCCGGCTCTACCCCTGGGGCGGCAGGGGCCTCGGGCAGCCCAGGAGGGTGTCCTCCGACGGCCTGGGTGCGCATGCACGCGCAGCAGTGACGACCACTGAGAACTGCCACAACCTGCCACCCAACAGAGCCACGGGGCGGGCAGGGACACCCGCTCCACAGCGTGGCGCACGATCAAAATGAGGGGAGGTTGGTCATAAGTGTCGACAGAAGGCCCGAGGAGCCGCACCATCGTGTGGCCCGTGTTTCCTCATGTTGTGCCTCTGACTTGCAATATGCTACCAAGAACATGTATTGTCTGTAAACAAATTGAGGGGGCAGGAATCACGGCCCCCACTGCCGTCCCCACCCCGCCTGGACCACCCTACCCCTTCCTTACTACAGTCCTGTGGGGGAGCCCACAATGCCCTCGTTTTACAGAGAGAAAACAGAAGCTCAGAGAGGGTCACTTTCTGAACGTCACACAGCAAACAACAAGAGTACACAAACTGCCAGCACGCCTTCAGATAACATGGGGGAAGAAGAACAACCCCTGGGTGCAGCCGGGACCCTTTCCCTGGGAGCCCCCTCACCTCCCATCACTCCACAGAGCTGCTCGGGGATTAAGACCACAGGCCTTCAAAGCGGAGTTCCCACTTACTGGCCCCGCGAGCCCAGGGCAAGTGTGTTAACTTCTCTGCACCTCAGTTTCCCTCCTGTAAATGGTGACATCATGGGACACTGCACGTAACGGGCTTCGTGCAGGTGCTGGCTCTTGGTGAGCCCTCAGGACACCACAGCTGCCAGCAACGTCCCCACTGGGTGGCCTTGGGCTCCCAGCCTGTACTGCGCTCCAGTGCACACGAGGGGTTGCCTGGACACACATCTGGGCTGTGTCCCCGCGCTGACAGCCCCTCGGAGCAGGCCTGCAGGGGTGTCTGGGTGCCTCATGCACCCCTCTGTGACGACGGGACAGGAACCCCCCCGCCACCTGTCCTGGCGGCCCTCACCCGTGGCGTTTCGGGGACACCGGACAGCGGCCACCTCTCCCGCTGGGGTCTCTTTCCAGATCACAGCACCAAAGTTGTCCTCGTCACAGATCTCATGGGGCTCTGCCAAGGGGGCAGGATACAGGAAGGGGACGGAGAGCTGGCGGCAGGTTCGGGAAGGCCTGGACTCCTCCAGACATCTACCGTCACCAGGGGGAGGCCTTCCCCAGCAAAGCTGAGCCCCAAGCCCACCTGGCGGCTCAGGAGGCCCCTCCCACAGCCCAGCCGTGGGGGCGGGCAGGATACACTCACCAGGACACCGCTGGGCGCTGCACTGCCGGTACTCATCCTGCGGGCCCTGGCAGGCCACTCCCCCGAAGAAGGGCCCCAGGCAGACACGCTCCCGTCGCTGCGTGCCGCCCCCACAGGTGACACTGCAGCCGCCCCACGATGCCCAGGCCTGCCACTTCCCGTCCACTGCAGGACACGGCCAAGCATGGAGGCACAGGGATGGGGACGAGGAGGGTGCAGGTCCAGGAGCCACAGGGATGCAGAGACACAGGGGCCCAGGGACGCAGGACCAGGAAGCCATGAGGAGAAAAGGCATTGGGACCAGGAGAGGAGAAACCAGAGCTCAGCTTGATGCAGAAAAAAACAAACGCCTCACGTGCACGGTCCCTTCGCGACCACTCACATCCCACAGCCCCCACGCCCCCACGGCCACTTGCTGAGTCCACACTAGCCCCCACGGGCCTCGCCCCTCCCACGTGGCTCACGCCTGCCAGGCCCCCCCACAGGCCCCAGGGCAGCCCTGACCTGGGCACTGCTGCAGGAAGCAGTCTCGCGTCTCCACCCAGTGGCCCTGGCACTCTGCGCCCCCGTATGAAGGCCCGTTGCACTCCCGTGTGCGCTGCTGCCGGCCCTGGGAGCAGCTGGCGGAGCACGTGCTCCAGCTCGACCACTCGTTCCAGTTTCCATCCACTGCCCGGCCCGGGGGAGGAAGGGGACAGGAACCGGCATGAACACCCAGGGCCCCGTGCCCAGCCGGGGACACAGGCGTGCACAGCTCCAGGGGCCGCCACTCCACTATGCAGCCAGGGTCACAAGTGTGAGCACCCCCAGGGCCCATCACCCAGCCTGGGTCACAAATGTGAACACCCCTGGGGCCTCCACCCAACACTGAGTCTGGGTCACAAGTGTGAGTACCCCCAGGGGACTCACCACCCAACACCAAGCCCAGGTCATAGGTGTGAACACCCCTGGGGCCACCACCCCAACACCCAGCCTGGGAAACGAATGTGAGAACCCCTGGGGGCTACCACCACAACACTGAGTCTGGGTCACAAGTGTGAACACCCCTCAGGGGACTCACCACCCAATACCAAGCCCGGGTCATAGGTGTGAACACCCCAAGGGGCTCACCACCCCAACACCCATGGCGCATGAGTGAGACTGCCCCAGGGTCTCCAACCTCCAGCCTGATCATCATCTGAGCTTCCAATCTCTGTGCACGCTGGCAGGTGGGACTCGGTGGGCATACCTAGGCGTCTGGGGTATACCCCTGGGCCATTCCCCCTTTCCCTCCCTCCCCTCCTCCACCCCACCCTCCACCCAGCGCCCTCCCTCTCACCTACCAGGGCACAAGGCAATGTTGCAGAACTTCGTTTGCTTCTCGGGGCCCTCACAGGGGTTGCCTCCAAACTGGGGCGGCCTGCAGGTGCGCGTGCGGTCTCGGAAGCCGCGGCCACAGGTGCTGGAGCACAGGCTCCAGGGCGACCACTCATCCCAAGCGCCATGCACTGCGGAGGGACCAGACGGCGCCGCTGCGCTCTGCCACTTCTGCCGGGCCTGGCCGCCCCGCCCCCGGCCGCCCCGCCCCCGGCCTGGCCCTTGAGGCCCCTCCCACGTGTGCCCCGCCCCCGACTGCTCCCTCCCCCGAGCCCGGCCCCTGAGGCCCCGCCCCCGGCTGCCCCGTCCGGCCCCGCCCCCGAGGCCCCGTCCCCGCCCCGGCCGCCCCGCCCCCAGCCCTGCCCTTGAGGCCCCCTCCCCGACTGCGCCCACCCCCGAGCCCGGCCCCTGAGGCCCCGCCCCCGGCTGCCCTGTCCGGCCCCGCCCCCAGCCCTGCCCTTGAGGCCCCCTCCCCGACTGCGCCCACCCCGAGCCCGGCCCCTGAGGCCCCGCCCCGGCCCCGCCCCCGCCCCGGCCGCCCCGCCCCCAGCCCTGCCCTTGAGGCCCCGCCCCCGACTGCGCCCACCCCCGCCCCCGGCCCCCGCGGCCCCGCCCCTGGGGCCCCGCCCCGCCCCGGCCGCCCCGCCCCCAGCCCTGCCCTTGAGGCCCCGCCCCCGACTGCGCCCACCCCCGAGCCCGGCCCCTGAGGCCCCGCCCCAGGCCCCGCCCCCCGGCGGCGCAGGCCCACCTGGACACACGGCGGAGTTGTTGCACAGCCGCTGCTCCCGCAGGGGCCCGCTGCACTGCGTGCTGTAGGAGGAGGACACGCAGAAGCGCGTGCGGGTCTGCCAGCCCTCGCCGCAGGTGCTGGAGCACACGCTCCACGGGGACCACTCCTCGGCCGCGGGGTCACCTGCGGGCCCAGGTCTCCAGCATCACGGGCCTGCCGCTGCCTCTGGGCCCGGGGCTGCGGTCAGACCCTCAGCAGAAGTCCCCAGGAGGAGGACCGCCGAGCTGGGCAGCAGGCGGCCACAGCGAGGCCTCAAACCCAAGGGGCTAGAGCCGGGGCTGACCTCAAGGACTGGCTATTCTCCCGACAAGGCCGGGAGCCCCTGGGGGCGGCCTCGTGCTATCTCTGGGTCCCTGAGGTCTGGCCTCACACCAGTTCCCCTAAAGCCAGTCGACTTGGAGACAAGCGCGTGGCACCTGAGGTTAGTCTAATTATGGTAAGTTATGAGAGTTATTTCTTAGAATTAGCAGCAATTAATAACATATAATATTTGCCCAAAGGCTGTGTCCCCTGGAACCAACTTTCCCCGCCTTACAGAGTTTTAGTCCGACGGTGTCAGCCCTGCCCAGCCCCTGAGCTCACCTGTCTGCGGGGACGGGAACCCAAAATGCTGCAGCTCGTCCCCCAGCTCCTCACGCCGCCGGGCATCCGTGGACCGCAGGGACTGGCTCCGGGAACTGGTGCGCCCGGCGGCTGCAGGACGGCTCAGGTCAGCGTCCAGGCCTGGCCTGCAGTACCGGCCCTGGAGCTCCAGAGGGCGCTCTCGGCCCTGGGTCCCTCAGTCCCCGGCCACAGTGGGGCCCGGCTTGCCAGCACCAGGGCCACTTGGCCCCACTGGACAGTTGGGAAACCTGGCACCTGGGCACCCGGCCTGGTGCCAGCCCCTGTCCAGACACCATGAGACCCTTCCTGTGGGCCCTATCTCCCCTGCGCCCCCTCCTTCTTCCTTCAGGGCCCGTAGGCGGCACACGCAGGACCGCACGTCTGAGTGGCTGCTGCCCTCCCCTGCTCAGCGTCCCACCAGTGCCCCTGTCTCCCGCGACACCCCAGGGCCCTCCCCAGGCTCTTGAGATGAGCTCCTCTCCCCAGGAAATTTCATCAGGGAAATAACCAACCCGAAGAATGACAGTCTCATTATAACTTGATTTAACTTTATGGAAGCAGTTGAAATATGCATGAGATCATTAGAGAGCCTTATTAGAGAAATACATCCCGGAGGCAAGATCGGCGGGGTCAGGCGGGTCTGGCCAGGGCTCCCCGGGTGGGGGGGAAGAGGGCAAGCCCCATAGCCAGCCTTCCACGTGCACCCCAAAATTCCCGATCCATAGATGAGACGAAAGCACCCTCCACTCCCACCTAACTCCCGGTTCCTCCGCTCCTCTTGGGCCCACAGGACCAGGCCTGGGCCCGCCCTTAGCTAGGCTCCACCCCTCTGGCCCCGCGCCCCAGCCAGGTCTAGCCACATCTCTTCCGGGCCAGGGCCCTGGCCCCGTCTGGCCTTGCCCCAGGGCCCTCTCTCCTCTCGGCCTCCTCCCCCCACCCCCGCCCCACCCCGCTCCAGTCCCCCTCCCTCGCCTGGCATGGCCCCGCCCCAGGTCCCTCCCTCACCTGTCCTCGTCCCGCCCCAGCCCCCTCTCTCATCTGGCCTGGCTCCGCCCCAGGCACCTCCCTCCACCCCGCCCCGCGCCCCTCCTTCCACCCAGCCTTGCCCCGGGGTCCCTCCCTCACCTGTCCTGGTCCCGCCCCAGGCTCCTCTCTTATCTGGCCTGGCCCCGCCCCTGGTACCTCCCTCCACCCCGCCCCGCCCCGGGTCCCTCCCTCACCCTGCCTGGCCCGACCCGGATTCCTGCCTCTACCCGCCCCTCCCCAGACCCCTCCCCCCACCCGGGCCCGCCCATCCGCGCACTCACGGCCGCAGGCCTTGCGGTTGCACAGGCGGCCCTCTTCCAGAACCCCCTCGCAGCCGCCGCCCTCGATGCCCGGCGCGGGCAGGCAGGTGCGCGTCCGCGTCTGCAGGCCTCCCCCGCAGTCCCGCGTGCACTCGCCCCACAGGGACCACAGCTTCCAGCCGCCTGGTGGGAACCAGAGGGCAGGGGTCAGGGCCGGGGACAGAGGCAACGGGCTGGGGTGTATTTCAGAGAGTGGTCTCTGGGGTCTCCCAGGCAGGGACCTGGGGCACAGCGCCCACACGGAGAGACCCGCACGTGTGAAGGCCCCTGGGGGGGAACCAGCACAGCACGGTGGAGGGCCAGCTAGGAGGCCAGTGCCAGCCTGGACTGCTAAGTTCTGGGGATGTGAAGCAGAGAGGGGCAGGGGCAGGGAGTAGCAGAGGTGCGGGGGAAGGATCTGACCAGGGGCACTTGGGGGCTGGTGCCCACCCAGCTCCCTGGTGCCCTCTGGGTGCCCGGGTCACAGAGCCCTCCAGCACTCTGTCTACAGGCACCTGTGCCAGGTCTCTTACTGCCTTTGAATCCAGGTCCCCAGTGGGGGGCCAGACACAGAGCTGGAGCCCCAGGCCCCTCTGAAGAATGAATGGATGAATGAATGAAGACACTCCTGCCCACCCCAACGGCTGCCTCACAAGGTCCTGGAGATGGGGGTGAGGGGAGAGGGGGCCCTTTGCCAGGGCTCTCATCCCTGGGCTCAGATCCTTGGGCCCTGCTAGAGCCCCCTCCCATGGCCCTCGTCCAGTTTGCTCTGAACCCGTTTCTGCATCATCGCCACCCCATCCCCAGCCCCGGCTATGACTCTATGCTCTGTCCCCACCCCACACAGGGACACCAGAGGTGACCAAGATCCCACACCTGGTGGCCAAACGGGCCTCACACCCAGGGCCTAGCCGGACCGAGCCTCCCCCAGACCCGGCAGAGATGGCCACTGGCTGCAGAGGGAGCCTGGGGACAAAGGCCTCCACCACGGCCTCCAGGCCCCTCTGGCCACCCCTGCCCTGACCCCAGCAGCCCCCTGTCGGCCCCTGTCATGGGTCTTCCTCCATCCTGGCCCTGTCCCCCCTACAATCCAGACTTCATGCCCCCAAGAGTCTGAGCCCCTGGTGGCCCCAGTGCCACTAAGAACACTGAGCAGGACAGCCTCGAAGTCCTGGGGAGCCATTGAGGGGCGAGGAGGAGGGAGGCCGCTCATCTTGGGCCAGAGCGTGGAGGTTGCATTGATGGGCTGAGGAAGGGGCTGCTCTGTCCAGGCCTCCTGTCCAAAGGCCTCCTGTCCAAAGGCCATGCTTAAGGCTGCCTGGGTGGCTCCCACTGCGCGGGACTCTGGCTGCCGTCCCGTCTGTCCTCAGGGGTCCGGGGTCCCTGCACTCCCAGTGAAGCAGGGTTGGAGTAGGCTCACCAGGCGCCTACTGTGGCAGGCACCCTGCACACAGCACCCCGACGCTGCACCCACCTACGAGGCTGCCAATTGACAGCGGACGGCATTGCCAAGGTCCAGCACTGGGACCTGCACTCGAGCTGGGCCACTGTCCCACGCTGCCTGCTCACCTGAGGCTGGAGCAGAGGAGCGGGCTGGCCGAGGGCAGGTCACACCTGGCCTGTCAGAAGGGTCCCCGGGGCCTCTTGGAGCTTGCTTATCAGTGGCTTGGGTGAGCTGACCCACATCACGGGGTGAGAATGTGGCTGGCAGGAGGTCCCAGAGGGTGGGCTCAAGAACAGGGGCCAAGGGGGGCATTGGAGCCAAAAGACCAGGTTCACGTGGTGGCTCCACCACCCGCTGGCCGCGGGATGGTCGTCCATCCCGCCCTGGCCTCATGCCCCCCATCTGAGGATGATGGGGAGCTACTTCCCAGGTCGGGCAGCGTGAGGGTAAACAGCAAGAAAGGGCTCAGAAAGGACGGGTGTGGGTTGTCGCTGGGGTCCCGTTGACCCCAGGGAACCCACGTTGATTTGCAGCAAACTCAGTGTCCAGGTGACTCTGGTCAGGCACTGACCTGTTCTGTCCAGGGCCACCTGAAGTGTGCCAGAGCCCCCTCCTCACCGTCCCTGTGCCTGTGCTGGGAACCGACCAGCAGGGGGTGCCAGGGGCAAAGGAAACGGAGGCAGGGGGGGCACAGGCCCCCACTGTGGACGGGGCAGCCCTCCTTCTCCCTGCTGGGTGCATAGTGTGGGGAGGGGGGCCTCCACAACCCCAAGCCTGTTGTGGAACCTTCTCCTCTCTCTTCCCTCACAGAGCCCACCCTCCTGCCCACAAGTCCCACCTTCTCCTGGGCTCAGAGAGGCAGAGCACCTCAGTCAAGGGGCACACAGCAGCCAAGCCTCCTGTCCTCCACAGCGGGCCGGCCCTGTGCCCAGGCCGGTGCGACACAGCAGGTGGATGGGCCAGGTGGGCGGGCACCCAGACAAGGGGACCAGGCGGGAGGGGCTGGCTCCGACTCAGTTGCCACCCCTTGGTGGGAATGGACCCTGCTCTGTCCCTCGCTCTCACGCAGTCACGCGGCCCCCAGATGTGGAGGCCCAGGGAGGAGCTTGCTAGGCCACGGAGCGGGGGCAGGGCTCGGCTCTGCATGGACCCTCACTCCAGGAGGCAGAGGGGCCTGCTCTAAGCCCCCTCCTGGGTCTGGGTGTGAGGCCCTCGTCCATCACTGCGTTCCCACAAGGGAGGCCTCGCTGCTCCCATTGTTCAGCTGAGAAGACAGAGGCCTGCCGAAGCGAAGGGATGGCTGCGCCCCAAGCCAGGAGGAGGCCGGGCAGGAGTCGGGTCTGCCTGTTGGATCCGGGCCCCACACCCCTCAAGGAAGGTTGCTTCCCTGGTGGCCAGCTCTCCCAGGGACATCCTGGGCCGGGGTACCCTGACCCCCACCCTGGCGGGCCCTGCTCTGTGCCAGGAGCCTCAGCACACGAGAACCCTGAGGCCCAGTCCACCCCAGGAAGCAGCATTTTCTACAGTGGAGCGAACTGAGGCTCAAAGAGAGGTGGTCCGGACAGCCAGGGGCTGGGGCGAGGCCACCCCCAGGAGGGTCTGCCTGGAGCTGGCACTGGGGGGGTGCAGTGGCCAGAACCAGGGTCTCAAGTGCTGAGTAAAGGATGCCACGTAAATGCCACTTCGTCTTAAACTGCCAATATGGTGGGAGGATCCTAGAGAGGTGGGAGTGGGGGGCGCATTAGAAGGCGACCAGACCAGGGCCCCAGGGGAGGGGGTGGGGAGCCCCTGGCACGGCTCCACACGCACATGGACAGGGCAGGTGGGCGGCTCTGCAGACACCTGGCCTTCACCGCGACCACTTCACACGCCTTCCTGTGGGTGCTCACAACAGCTTCGTAACCACGCCTGTTCGAATGGCAGATGCAGACAAGGAGGCCAAGCTATCCACTGGGCTGACAACGAGAGGGACTTGAACCCGTGATCAGATTCCAAAAGCTCCCCTGTGCCCCCCAGGCTAAGGCCACCTGCCAGGACCGACCACAGGACCCCAGCCCAGTGCTCCAGGCCTCTGTGGTCTCACCTGCCAAGGCCATCCCATCCCGAGATGCCAAGACAAAGGAACAGAGAGGGCTGGAGTCCAGGGAGGTGGGCCTAGTGACAGGGCCAGGGTGGGCACTTCCTGCCTGTCCCCCCTTGCAGCCCCAGCCCAGCCCCCAGGCGGAAGCCTGAGTGACGTGGAAACTGGCAGTGGGTGGGAGAGAGAGGGTGTCCAAGCCAGGCTAATCGGAGGATGCCGCTCAGTTCCCATGGCAACCACTGCAGAGCTCAGTCTTTCAGGATAGACTTAGGTTAGGCCTCGGCTGCCAAAACACCCACTATTTCGGGGCTGGTTACCTTGGTGACCCAGGTGGGGAGGATGTGGTGGCGGAGGGGGAAGGTGGGGAGGGGGCACATCAAGAGAGGTCTGAGGGGGCGCTCAGAGGACAGACCAGCCCCCAGGCCTAGCCCTGACCCTGGTCACACACTGAGCCCCGATCCTGGTCACACTCTGAGCCCCGACCCTGGTCACACACTGAGCCCCGACCCTGGTCACACACTGAGCCCTGACCCTGGTCACACAGTGAGCCCTGATCCTGGTCACACTCTGAGCCCCGATCCTGGTCACACACTGAGCCCTGACCCTGGTCACACTCTGAGCCCTGACCCTGGTCACACACTGATCCTCATCACAGACTCACTTCTGATCCTGGGCACAGGATCCCTGATCCCCCATCACATACTGAACCCTGATCTCAGTCACATACTGATCCCCGACCTTAGCCACACTCGTGCCACTAATGAACACTCAGGAAATGGTAGCTGCTACTTTTCGTATCATTTTTATTTTTAACGTGTGTCTCCACGCATCCCTGACAACACTTGATAAATGTTTGTTGAGCGAATGCATCCACATCAAGGGGAATTACCAGGGAAGCAGGGTATTACCCCAAAGTGCTGGGCATGGAGGCGCTCAGGCCAACCCTTTGCTGGTGGCCACGGTGCTCTGGGCTGAGTGGGCTTCTAGGGGGCAGCAGAGGAGTGGGCAAGGCTGGGGGGTGGGCTGCCCCTCCAGGCCCGGAAAGAAGCTGCCTTTCTTCCCCTGCTCAATGCCCCCTCTGTCTGGAAGCTTCATTTCCATCTCATTAAGGGATGAATAGAGCCAATTAATGGCCGCCAGGCAACCTGGCCACCCAGGAGAGAGGGCACCAGGCGAGGGGGCTCCCCGCCTCCTTCCCACCCTGGTGCCCCAGCCTGGAGGCCATGGCCTCCTCATCCCTGTGTCCCAAGTCAGCTGGGATGGGGGCACTGGGGGAGGCCCTCCCCTCGCTGGGCCTTCCCGGCTTCCGGGGTCCCCTTTGGAGGAGGGGAGCTGTGCACTTCCCTTCTCCTCCAGCAGAGGTCTCCCCAGTCCAGCACGTTGGGCAGCTCCTGCCCATTCGCACCCCCGCCCGCCAGGCGGTGTTCCCCGAGGACCCACTGCATCGTGCAGCTCCCCCCACCAAGTAAGGGCCTGTCCTGGGGCACCAGGCTCCTCCTCCGAGCCCCCTGCATGGACGAGCAAGTGGGGACCACAGAAGGCAGGATGGCTCCCTGAAGCCCCTCCCCAACCCAAGCCCCAGTCCACAGCCCCCCTCGCATCGATGGTCCTGACTCAGCCCATCCTCCACCAGGGCCGCAGCTCCCACTACCGGGGGCCCGAGTGGCCGGTGGCCCGCCCAGCTGCAGCAGGCGCCATCAGACCTCAGGATGGGGCCGCGAGGGCCACGCCTGCCGCCCACGGGGCCACTTCCCAGGAAAGGAGGCCGAGGAGAGCCCCTCCAAGCTTGTGTGTCGGCGGCGCCATCTCCCTCAGCCTCACGCGGACCCTGGGAACAGGTCTGTCCCATCCCCGTTTCACAGAAGGGAACAGGCTCACGGAGCTGGCCAACTTGGCCCCGCCTACAGGTTATTCGCCTTCTCGCTGCTTCTTTCCTCCACCAGGCAGTTGTCCCGTCCTAAGAAGGGTGCCCTATGACAAGCCTGAAAGCCCGGGTCCCTCTGCCTCTGCCCCTCGGCGCTGGGTGACCTGGTCGGGGTCGCTCCCCCCCGGGCCTCGGCTGTACGACTGACACCCCTTCTCCCCATCTTTCTGGGAGGTGGAGCCCAGGCAGGGCTGTAAATCGCAGCCTCCCTGGCGGCCGGGCGGGCACAGGGCGAGCTCAGACCTCACGTGGAAATTTCTCTACGGATGACGGCGCACACGTGCGTGTCATTTTCATGGGGTCACATCCTGCGTTTCCATCTGGCATGGGCGTTGTCTACAATGGAGGCTGAAACCTTGTCTTCTAGATTTTTCTAAATTGGCCCTTGTGCCAAAAGAGCAGCATCCTTGGCGGAGACGATAAAGCCCAGTCCCTGGCAGGGGCCCTAACGCCTCCTATGCCCCGGTCCTCTCTGCCATCCCAAAACTCCAGAGACACGGCCCTTGCACCTAGAACTCCAAGCCAAGCCTCTCTCCATACCCTGCAGACCCGAGAGGGGCTCCAGAGCTTCCTCCGGAGGGAAGCTGTGAGGCTCCTAGGGTCGGGACGCCTCCAAAGTCCTGCAAGGCTGTGTGTGTCACTGCAGGGACCGCCCGCTGAGTGGTGACAGGCCTGGAGGCAGGGGTGGGGGACTCAGGCCCTGCGTGGGCTGTGTGGCCTTCAGTGGCAGGGGGGGAGGTCACGGCCCCTCAGCCAGCATCACAGCCTCCCACACCCCTCCACACCCACATGCCCGGGTGTCACTCACACACTCGGGCTCCAGCCCAGGCCCCCACCCCCAGCCTGTGCAGGCACATGGGGGGCGCACATGCACACAGGGACATAGACACACAGACACACACAGGGACGCACACACTCGCTCCTAGCCCCCAGGACGCCGCTTTTTCATTATCTTACATGTCGCTTCTGCAATAAAATTCTTTAATTAAAACATGAATATTTAAAACAACCCTTGAGAGAAATGGCCCCATCTCACCAGAGGCAGAAAGATGCAGAGAGAGACTATGGGAGAGAGTGGAGAGACGAGAGACGGCACTGAGAGCCGGGTGGGAGCAGGCCGGGCGGCGCAGAGGGCGGCGGGCGGGCGGCAGGGCGGAGAGGGAACAGTTGCTCTGGCCTGAGGAAGGCTGGCTGAGTGGACTCGTGACGTGGCCATGTGGCGTTTGGACAGGCCGGGCGGGGGGGCAGGGCTGAAAATGGGCCACAGGCTCGCCTGGGCTGCCTGCTCGCTCTCTGGCTCAACCGCAAACAGCCTTCTTGGGGTGGAGATGGAGGGAGGCACCGGTCCAGCCTCCCTGGCCAGCATGAGAGGAGGAAGCTCCCTGGACACAGGGCTCAGCAGGAAGATCTGGGGGCTCAGCTGTGTGTCTTCTGAATGATTGCTGGACCTCTCTGGTCTGTGCACCACCCCACCCCCATACACGCACGTGTGCCCCACACACACGCACTCGGGCACACACGACCCTCCCAGCAGAGCTCACTGCAGGAGAAGCCCCAGGCAGGACCACGAGGTGGCCAAGAGCTGGCTCTGCTGTCGGCCTACTGCTCACAAGCTTTGTGACCCTGGCCACTGCCTTCAAGTCTCTGTGCCTCATTGCACTCAACAAGCCTGTATCGAGTGCCCGCTGTGTGCCATCCGCCCACTGGGGGCTGCGTCAGTGAGCGGGCGAGTTCCCCTGGCCTGTGGTGCTTCCTTCCGAGCAGGCACAGAGAATGAGGAGCGGCCCCAGCACACACAGGAAATAATCCACCGTGCTCACAGGTGATGCTTGTGGGGAGGAGAACAAGACACAGTGTGCGGGGGTGGAGAGCAAGGGCTGGGGCCATTTTAAACAGCAGCATCCGGGTAGGCCTTGCCAAGAAGGTGATGTCTGAGCAAGGAGTGGAGGGAGGGAGCCCTGCGGGTATCTGGGGAGGAGCATTCCAGGCATTGGGAACAGCCCGTGCAAAGGCCCTGGGGCTGGAGGGGGCCTCGGTGGTGAGCCTATCTTATGGCTGCTAGGAAGAGTAAACTAGCTAATATGTGGATGCTTCCAGCACAGAGGGAACACTCAAAATACTGCTGCTGTTACTACCACTAAGACTATTGTTACTCCCAAGGTCCAGGAGCATCAGGGCCTTCTGAGGCCAGGGCACAGGCACTGGGGCCTGAGCCGTCTCTGGCCCACACTGCCCATTGCAGATGAACTCCCCCTTCACGTGGCCGGCAATCCCAGCCCACACACTCTCCAGGCTGTCTTCTCACAAGACCGCCAGCCCCTGACACTGCTTTGTCAGATCGCCGAAACTGGCCCTGCACAGAGCCCAGCCTCAAAACACACGTGCACACACGTGCACGAACACGCGAACACACCATGCACACACGCACATGCTCAGACACACACACACAATGCACTGCAGACATGCATGTGCACACCAATCACGCACACATGCACGCACACGTATGCATGAACTGTGCACACACGTGTCCAGTGCACTACACACATGCACGCACACACCAATCATGCACACATGCACACACACATGTATGTATGAACATGCGCACACACGTGTCCAGTGCACTACACACATGCATGCCAAGTACGTATACTGACACACTGCACGCATGAACACACATACATGCCACACATATACACACGCCCACAGGCACACGTACTTGTATGCCTGGGTGCATAAGCATATACGTACACACATGATGCACTGCACCCAGACGCATGCATACACCCACGTACTTGCACACACGCACACACAATACACTGCACACGCACGTGCACACACACACACGGACGCATGAACACGAGTCCATGCACACACATGCATGCGCACACACACCTTCCCACCCCTTCAGAGCACCGCTTCCAAGCGCGCCCCTTCCCAGAATCCCTGTGCAAGCCGGCACTACCCACCCCGCTCTCCGCATATCCCCTCCTCCTCCCCCGTGTCTTTGCCCTCAGGTCCTCGAGTTCCCCTCCCTCATAACAAGCAAAGACACTGACTTCGTCACTAACATAGCTTGTGCTTAGAAACACTTTCCCCCGTCCTCATTCCTCACGGCAATCAAGGAAAAAAGATAGTTATACTCTTTCTGTTTTAAAGATGAGGGGCCTGAGGGGATGAAAGAGCAGATGCAGATGCGGGGCCTGAGGACACACCGCGAGCGCGGGTCAGGCTGGAAGGGAGCCTAACTGGTCCCATCCTGGCGCTCCAGGTCCCAGAGCTCCAGTCTCACCTGGATGACCCACGGGCATCTCATTCTCAAGTGCCACTCTGACCTCCAGATCTTCTTCCCCCGCCTGTTCCTCCCTGCTGTGTCCCCACCCAATGCTTCCCCACTGTTCCTGGCTAGGAATTTGGGGGTGGTCTAGAGTTTCCTTCCTCCATATCCACATCCTTTGCATCAGCAAGTCCAACAGCTCCACCCCCCCCACCCCAGGACCCTCCTCTTCCCTCCCTGCTGCAACTGGTGCCCAGACCAGGCCAGCGTCAGCTCCCTCTTGGATACCAGCAGTGGCCCCCTTCTTGTCCCCAACTTCCCCCTCTGAGCCCCGACGCCCTTCTGCTTTATAGCCCGAGTGACGTCAGCGTGGGTCACTCTTCTGCTGACAGCCCTCAGGTGGCCCTTCTGCTCTCAAGATAACACACAAATGCCGCCCAGGACGCCTGTCTACCCTCGCACCCAATTCCTGTCCAGGGCCTGCATGCAGTAGGTGCTCAGGAAAGGAGTGAAGCTCCAGATCCCTCCAGCACACAAGCTCCCGCCATTCGCCACGCGTGTAACACGCCAGCCCCCTCCTCCCGGCCTCCTCCCCCCGGCAAGCTCCACACCGCTCTGAGCAGCACTAGGTCCTTCCCCGGCCTGGCCGCGGGCAAAGATGCGCACAGAGACCAGCTCTTGTGCACTGGGCGCCAGGGCGGGCGGGCTCTGGGGCCATCGTGTCTCATGTGACAGAACGGTCCTGCAAGAGTAGGATGCCGGGCCGGGCCACCGCCCCGAGCTGACCTCCTGACCCACCCACCTCCCAAACCACCTGCCCGCTTCTCTGCCCTCTTTACTCTGCTCCATTCTCTCTCCTGTCTCCACGGACCCACTCCCATCCCGCCACGCCAGAGCAGCTGCTCAAGCCAAGGTCATGGTGACCTCCACCTTGCCCAGCCGGAAGGTCCGCCCTCCCAGCCTTCGACCCGGGGGCTGGGCACCCTGACAAAACTGCTGTCCCCCCATCTTTCTGCTGGCTTCCTGGACACCCACCCGCCCCACCTCCCAGGGGCTCTGCCTCCCACTCGTCAGGCCACTGGAGGGCCCGCATCTCCCCCGTTCTCCTCTTCTCCCAGCTACGCGCACAGATTCGCGAAGGTTTCCAACCTGGGAGCCGCGGCCCGGGGGCCAGGAATAGAACCGTGTTCCAGGGTCACTGGCTTTGTGACCCCACGAAGCTAATGTTGTGCCCTTTAACAAATACGTTATTAATTAACATGATAAGGATGTTATTCAGAGGAGTCCATCGGCCTCTCTGGCTCAGGAGAGGCTATGGGCCCTGGACAATGTCACCTGGCCCCACGGTGACCCACCTAGCATGGAACACCCAGCCCTGCCTGGCCCCTGGATGCCCGGCATGCGTGTTCAGCTGCCGGCCTGGTGTCTCAAACTCAACGGTCTGACACGAGCTGTCCCCTGCCACCCTCCCATCCCAGCCACAGCCCTGGCCTCCCAAGTGCTCTCAGGAAACCCTGAGCGTCCTGCCCGTGGAGCCCCACCCAGTGTCCCATCCTGCCAACCACGTCCTCCTGCACAGGCTCCCGTCTCACCAAGGAAAACCAAGCTGCTCCAAAGGTGGAAAGGTGGACAGCCAGACAGCCGGACAGCCGGACAGGCATGCAGGACGAGCCGGGCCCTCTCTGCTGGGATGCCAAGCACACGCCCACTTCCAGCCTTTGCCTGCCCTTCCCTCAGCCCCCAACACCATTCCCGACGCCCAAGGGGCTCCCCTGCACCTCCCAGAACCTTGAACATGGCCCCCGACCTCTGGGTGAACCCACAGCCGCGCCACCAGGGAGACCCCTGCATTGTTCCCCGAGATATTCTCATCACTCCCCCAACCCCGGAAGGCAGCTCCATGAGAGGGGCTTCTGTTGGTTTTCACATGGTGTCCCTGGAGCCTAGAACACGTCGCCGGGGCTCGGCCACTCTCTGCTGGATAACGGAAGTACACGGCCATACCACATTCAGTCCCTAAGTTTCACCTCCTGACCACGTCTCCAAAGAGCCCACTCAGCTCACTTTTTCTCCACACAGTCCGTGTCCTGAGCTCCTGCAAACCCTGGCCCCTTAGAATTGTCCTGCCTGCAAAAAACGAAGGATCCTCCCCCAGCCAGGAATTTAAGACTCTCTCCTCCTCCTGGGAGGAATCAGACCCATTGTTCATTCCTTCCTGCACCCATTCACTGCACCTCCCGGGTGCCAGGCGCCACGTGGGCCCCAGGGGCCAGTGGCCAGCACCCCAGGCTGCCTGCGCTCAGCACACCTGCGAGGACTTATCTCTGCGCACTAGGCCCCGTGATGGTATGCTCGGGGGGTGGGTGGCCGCCAGGGCTGCCTTGCAGAGAAGACCCTCTCCCACCTGCCTTCTGCCCAGAGAGCCACCCCCAGGTCCTCTCCGGGCCGGTTACTCACCTGGGGTGCCATCCCCGCCCCGGTCCTGGGTCAGGCTGGTGAGGCAGTTCTCAGGGCCACCAGCCATGCCGTCCCTCAGGCAGACGTCCCCACGGGGGACCAGGGGGCTGGAGGCAGGGTCACTGGCGTCCCCGCCGAGGCAGGCACAGGGGGTCTGCATGATGCCGCAGGGGTGCGAGCTGCGGCTGCCGGCCAGACAGGCGTCCAGCCAGCGGCACAGCATCTGGCAGGCGGCCCGGCTGGGGTTGCGGTTGCCCACGACCAGGTACTCCACGGAGAAGTCGTCGCCAGGGCCGGGGGGCCCGCCCGGCGGGCCGAGGTCAGTGTCCCAGGGCGGCTGCTGGCGCCGCATCTGCAGGAACTGCTTGCTGGCCTGCAGGAAGGCCAAGGGCGCCGAGGGGTCGCAGAGCCGCAGCACCTCGTCGAAGCTCTCCACGCCCAGGTAGGTGCGCGTGGACTCGAGGAAGGAGTCGAATTGGTAGGTGCGCACGTGGCCAGGGCCGCTGCAGGGCGTGGGCGCCTTGGCGACCTTCATGTAGAGCGTGTAGCGCCGCGGGTCCGGGTTGCGCAGGGTCCAGGAGCAGCGCGAGGCGTTGGCTGGGAACACGGCGGCCGCCGAGAAGTACCCAAAGAACTTGCCCTGCACCAGCGTGGCGCACGGCTCGGCCCCGGGCCCCACGTCTGCCCCCGAGGCCGCACGCGCCCCACGCCCCAGCAGCAGCAGCTGCAGCAGCAGCGGACCGAGGATCCAGAGAGGGCCCGGGGCAGCGGCCTGGCCCCTCATCCTAGCTCGCGGGGCCGCCGGGGTTCCGCGGGCTGGGCAGGCAGGCGCGAGCCAGGCCTTGACATGCCAGGGTCCGGCGGCGAGCGGGGCAGGGGCTCCGAGCGAGGGCAGGAGGTGGAGAGGGCTTCAGGTGACCGAGAGGGCAGCGGTGGCTCCTAACGTCCAGGGCCCTGAGGCCCGCCTGTGGCTGCCAGCAGCAGCTGGAAAAGAAAGAGCGGAAGGGGTCGACGCAGTGAGGCGCCCTGGGAAGTCTGAGACGCGGGCACGCTGGGGGCAGTGCCCCCCACCCTCCCCAGGCTTTGCTCCCAGGAATCTGCTCTGTCCGCCTGTCTGTCTGCCACCTGCCAGTGTGTCCACCTGCAGGGGCAGAGCAGCCAGAGCACGGGAGACCTCCTCCTCCACCCAGGCCTGAGCAGGGAGTGGTGGACAGCGCCAGGCCAGGGCGCGTGCCACAGGGGCCTCGGCTGTGCCTGTCTGGCCAGGCAGCCTGGCGTGGCTCCCGCAGTCTCTGGGCCTGTCTGCCCACTCACCCCGTCGTGGCCACAGTGGCCATTCGCCCCTCTGGGCTCTCTCTGACCCCCGGCAGGGTCTCCCAGGCTCCAGCTCCTTCCTCTCTGACCTTCCCCCTCCCCCACCGCCCGGACAGAAGGGAAGGGGGCAGGAGTAGTAGAAGAGGAAGGTCCTTCCAGTCCCCCCCATTATTCCAGCCACCCCCAGCCTCCAGGCAGTCCCACTCCCTAAGCCTCCACCAGGAGTGGGGGTGCAGAGGCCCCGCCCACCGTCTGCCTCTCATGGGTGCCTTGACGGGTGGGTGGGGGTAGACCCCAGGCCCGTGGCTGTGACTGACATCTGCCTGCCTCCTCTCTACCCCCAACCCCGCCTGTCACTGCAGCCTCTCAGGCCACCTCCTTCAGCTTCCTGCCCTCCCCTCGCCTCTACGCGGGTCCCACCGGCCCCTGGGCCCTGCAGCTCCAGGCAGGGAGGCCCGGGGGGATGGAGTCATCTAGAGCCGCCTGCGGCCAGGCTTCGGCCTGCCCTGACCCCTTGCCTCCCCCCTCCTTCTCAAGGCTGGCGCTGTTACCTCCATTGCACGACGAGGAAACCGAGGCTCAGAGGGGTAAGAGACTGACCCAGGTTACAGTGAAGGGGAGGGAGGACCCACACTTGACCCCCTCGGCCTGACCCCCACCTCATGTCACTGAGGTCACCTCACCTGCTCCAGGAGGGGGTGCTGGTTGTGCTGCCCACTCACACCTGGGGAGGGGACAGCCCCCGGCACGTGTGAGCAGGGACCCAGCCGAGCCGCCCCAGGCTTAGGAAGCTGGCGCTGCCCGTCACAGACTGGCCTCCACGTGGGCCCTGGCGAGTTCCTTCTGCCTCCAGACCTGATTCCCCACCGTCCCCAGGAGCCTGGCCGTGCGTCTGTCCCATGCAGCAGCTGAGCCGGTGGCGAGGGAGGGAGGGCCCCAGCCAGGCCCCCAGAGCCCGCCCGGTCTCCTGGTGCCGGTGCCTCAGCTCTGCTGACCGTGCACATGCCGGCCGCCTGCCCACGGGGACTCGCCGCTTCCTGCTGCCCGGGCCCAGCTGGCCAGCGACACAAGGTCAGTCACTGCTCTGCAGTCCCCTCCTGGCGTCCTTCCCGCGCGAGCCTCGTAGGCAGAGCTGGGAGCTGGGCGCAGGTGGCCTCGGGCTCTGGGCCGGCCTGAACCGAGAGGCCTGGATGCGGGCTGTCCCCTCACGGCTGTATGGCCTCGAGCAAGTCCCTCACCTCCCTGCCTCAGTTTCCCCGTCTGTAAAATGGGGGTGAAGCCTCACTCTCAGCAAGACGGTAAATGCTGAACCAGGGGTTCACCCAGAGGCGGGGAGGAGGTGACCCAGCTGGGAGGGGTGCTCTGGATCACCAGGGGCAGCGGCATCAAACCGGGCCCCCTGGGCACTTCAATGGCAAACGTTCAGGTCCCCTGAGAAGGGGACCTGCCAACCTCTCATCCTGGCGCCTCCAGGCAGAGCTGCGAAGACCTGCACTTGGCCCCTACCTCCTGGAAGACCCCTCAGGGGGCAGCCTTGGACGTGGGCACAGCAGAGCCACCTGCCCTGGCCAGCCACCCCCACATTACGGGGACAGAGAGGTGATGGCGAGGGTTCCGGAGCCAATGACAGATCTGGGGGGGCTGCCCGCCCCACCTCGCTGCACAGCTGAGAGTGTCTGGAAACCTCAGCTGAGCCCCAGCCCCGGCCGCAGCACCCCCTCCCTAGTCCCAGGCTGGGACCTGAGTAGCCGCCGGCCCCCCAGCTGGAGCCCCACCCACAGGACACCCTCCCTGATACCAGAGGGTCCCAGGGACTCAGCCCCATCCCCAGTGAATGTCGGCAGAGCCCAGCAGAAGCTCAGATCAAAGCCGGACGCCACCCTGACTCCCACCACGCAGCAATGCCCCACTCTGCCCCATACCCCACACATGGGCCGTTAGCCCTGACCCTGAGTCAAGGCCACCCCAAAATCCACCGCCTTCCCCCAGAGGGGCCTGCGCGCCCTGAGGTGGCCTAGGCTAGGGCCCATCTCATCCACAGGCTCTCTCCCATCCCAGCTTCCTGGCCCCTGGCTGCCCACTCCACAGTCTTCCCATGGAGGGGGCTGGTTCTGAGTGGCCTGGGGTCCAGAGGCAAGCGCAGGAGCTGTGTGCACAAGCACCAGCCACTGAGGGCCTGCGCCGGGCAGGGCGTCCTCCAGGACCTCAGTCATCTCATCTGGAAAGTGGGTACAGCCTGGAACAGACTCAGCCTCAGAAGCTGGGTGCTCATAAGCTGCCATGTGTGCTGGGGGCGAGGGGCTGGTGAGAGCGTGCTGCAGCGTCCACCACACTGCCGTGTGGATTTGGCAGGCACAGGATGGGGGCACCCTAGCATGGGCCCCAGCGCGGAGAGAAGACAGGGAGAGCCCCGTCCCAGGGCACAGGAGGGAGAAGCGGCATTGGCTGAGCTCGTCCTGGGCTGGGCACCTCGTTGTCACAGCAGCAACTCCAGGGCACCTGTTAACGGTTGCATTTTGCAGATGGGGACACTGGGGCCCACAGGTACCGGGGGCCTGAGCCAGGATTCAAGCCCTGGGCAGGTGGAACTGGACCTAATCTTGCCCCTGTCCTGCCGGCCGGGCCTCATCGCCCCCAGCTCACTCCACTCCCTGAGCGCTGTCGGCCCACATGCGGTGTCCACACAGCAGGCAGGAGGCGGCAGTGAGAGCCAGAAGCAGGACTGCGTCCCAGTTAGAACTGCCCGTTAGAAAGGCCGCCCTGGCAGCCCACATGGGACCCGGGGGCAGGGAAGCTGAGGGAGGCAGGGAGGGGCAGGGTTGGGGGGACAGAGGTGGGGGAGGACACTCAGGAGACAGAAGAGAGGCCCCAGCGGCCAGCTGGGCTGGGGGACATGGAGGGGACATTCCCGGCCTGGACACTGAGGAGGTGAGAGGGGCCAGCAGGGAGCGTGCGGTAAACGGCAGGTCAGGGCAAAGCCCAGAGTGCTTTGAGGCAACCACACCCCCGGGGACCAGGGCTCCAGAGTGAGCCTTCAACAGACTCCTGGGGCCAGAAGAAGGCCTAGAAACGCCCACCACTTGGTTCTCAAACAGGGTTCCCTGGAGTCCTGGGGTTCCACAGCAGGGAGCGCAAGGGTCACCAGGGAGCCACGGTGGGGAGGGGAGCTTCCAGGCACCCTGGCATCCTCTAGAACTCGAGCCACTCCACACCCTGGGCATTGGGGGAGGCTCTACCGGCCAGAAGGCTGTCCCAGCTGCAAGTCTGAGCACCACGGAACTGGCCCAGCCCTGCCCCTTCTGGCTGGGTCGCAAGGCAGAGCTGGGCAGGAGGCCCAGGCTATCAGCATGGGCAGTTGCTGCACCTGCCGGCGGCCACTTACCCCCCACTCGCCCACGTCCCAGCAGACCCACAAAGCCTTTCCAGCCCAGCAAGGCCTCCTTCATCCCCATTAACTACCTGCCTGACACCCTCCAACGAGGCCCTGGATGAATGGCTCAGAGGCCCCTCCGAGCCTTCTCGCACCAAGGCAGGCCCAGGCAGGTGGAGAGCTGGACGGGCCGGGAACACATCCGTGCCAGGCCCCAGGTCATACAGCCATAGCCAGGGCGGACAAGTCGAGGCCATCCCAGGTCTGGGTGATTGGAGCTGCGATGGGGTGGGGGCACGCAGGGGTGGTGTCCTGGAGTGGGCAGTGCCCGGGTGGAGCGGGGGCATCCTAGGACGAGTGGGGGCAGGGCCTGATCTTCACTGAGGGGGGTCCCTCTGACTGTGGGGGCGGGGCGGGCAGGGAGAGCCGGGAGGAGGCCTGTGTGGTGTCTGGGCCCGGAGGGCAGTCGGTGCAGAGGCAGGGTCAAGGAGACGACCAGAATTCCAGCTTGGGCAGGTGGGCGATGGGTGGTGGGGGCCCTTGCTAAGGTGAGAGGGAGCTGATATGTGCGCGCATGTGTGTGTGCGTGTGTGCAAGCACACATGTTGGTGTCCGCGCATGCGTGTCTGCATGCACGTGGGTGCACGTGTCTATATGTGCGCACCTATCTGTGTGTGTACACGTGTGTTTGTGCACACACGCATACATGTAGCACACTTGTACAAGGTTACATGGCAGGGGGAGAGCAGGGCTCAGCCTGTGCTCACTGGGATGTGTGGGGCAGTGGGACAGGGAGCAGGGCTAGGGGAGGAGGGCTTGCCTGGAGGGGGTCGTTTAGGGAGAGGCCAGTGGCCTGGCCAGAGGCCCCTGAAGCCCCTCAGCGGGGCCTCAGCAAAGGAGGAAGGCTGGTTCCACACCAGGCAGGCGCCCTCTGCCCCAGAACACCCTGGACTGGCTCACGGCCCCTCCCCTCACCACACCCAGTGCCCAGGCCTCCACTGGGGGTCCAAACTCTGCTGGCCGAGGTGAGGGGCTGGAAGAGGCTCACAGCCTCTGACCCCAGTGCTGGGGGTCCAGTGGCTGCTGGTCACTCCTCTTCATGGTGCTCGTGGTTGAATTACACGCCTCTCACAGGGTGACTGTCCCCTCCCCTGAACCACACGGCATTGTCTGGCCACGGTTTCCCCATCCCAGCCTGGTCATTGCACCTTTACCGTCCACTGCTCCCTTTGGGTTCCCAAGGACAATGACCAATCAGCACCCAAGCCCCTTGGGTCCCCGCCTCTCCCGTTACCGTCTCAGGGCCATGCCGCCCTTGCTGCCAGGAGGTTCAGCTGGTGTCCAGCCCCCATCCCTGTGGCCAGCTCCCACCCTGTCCCTGCCTCGCGGCCTCCTAGAGCCCAGAGGTGGCCTTGGGTGAGGGGTGGGGCAGCATTGCAGGTGTCTGAGCAGGATGACACGTGGAGGCCACCAGGGGTGGAAGGAAGGACCTGAGAGAGCCGGCCACGCCAGGCGAGGAAAAAGCCCAGGGTTCACTGAGTGCTGACTGTGTACCAGGAACACCAGGGTCTAAGATCTGAGGGGACCCCCTCATCCGGTCTCACGGCACCCCCTCGAGGTGGAGCAGGACCAACCCCATATCGCAGCTCACAGGGTCACCGTCAGATGAGAGACCCCGCAACCCCCTGCCACCACTGTCCCAGACGTATCCACGCACGTGCAAACCGTCCACACCCCTGCCTCGCAAGCAGAACCCTGGGTGCCTCGGTTTCCCTGCCGTACAACGAGGGTGCGAGCTGAATGCTGCCCCTCGGGCTCCGTGATTCTCCAGCCTCACCGTCCGTCCCACCCTCCTCCTCAGGCTCCGCACCCTCCCCCCAAGCCCGGTGCACAGGCACAGACTGGGGCCCAGGCCCAGCCTCCGCGCCCCCTCCCCACCCACCTCAGGCCGCCAATGGTATCCCCAGACACCAGCCACAAAAGGCACTCTGTTGTCCTGCCGGCCCTCTGAACAGTGCCCGCCTGTGTGTCCTGGGAAAACGCTGGTCTGGGGGAGGGGCAGGCGGGCCCTGCGGCACCGAGGGCGGCCCAGGGCTGGCAGGCGGGCAGGGGCTGGGCGAGCAAGCAGGAGAGGCCGCCCAGGGGTGCCCCACCGTCCTGCCCAGGGCAGCCTGCCCTCCCCGCTTGGGGTGCCCCATGGGCCCCCACACATCTCTCCTGGGCTGTGGCAGGTCCAGCAGCCTGGTCACTCCAGAGGCAGAGGTAGCTCTGGTGGGGGCCCCTGACACAGGCCCAGGACAACCCATCTGAGTGGTCTCAGGGGCTTGGGGCCACAAGGGGCCAGGGGAGCCCAGGCAGGCTCCCTCCATGAGCACACAGCCAGGTGAGGGGCCAGGAAAGGCTGCCTCCCACCCACAGCCACCATCTGTCCCCACCTCCAGCCCCTGCCAGCCAGGTCTCCAATGCCCCCTCGATGACCTGCCCTGAGGAGGCCCCTGGCCATATTCCACTCACAGCAGAGAGGTGGGGGCAGACCAGTGAGGTGTCCCCACAGAGCCGGGAGGGGGCGCCCAGGCAGGGCTGGTTGCCAGAAGGGCCAGGCCCCCTGGAGAGGCCCACCACACCCAGCATGCCCGCCAGGCCCAGCCCTGCAGGAGGCCGCCTTCCCTTGCCTGCCCACCTGGGCACAGGGGCTGCCCAAGGAACCTGACTGGAAGGCAGGCAGAGTTGCACTGGAGGAGAGAAGGCCCCCGAAGGTCCATGCTGGGGGTCGGGGAGGGGCCTCGTCCTGGGCTGGCTCTGCTCCCGGCCGCCCCGTGCAGACCCCTCAGCCATGGAGAGCAGGGTAGTCATAACCTCCATGTCACAAAGGAGGCAGAGAGACCCCCAGGAAACCCCGGAGAGAGACACTGTCCCCTCCTCCCGCCCCACTGCCCCAGAGTCATGGCCAGCTCTCTGACGGGCCTCAGATGCCCTGCACCTCGTCGCCCCTCTTCGTGACCAGGATCCTGTCACCCCAGATCACTTGTAGGCCTTGAAGACACTGCATGCCCTTAAGCTCCCCTCCTGGCTGCCCCTGCCGCCCCTGCCCTGCCCTGTAAACACCGCTTACTCTCAGGACACAGGGTGGGTGGCTGCCCAGGAAGCTGGCCCTGAGCCTGCCAGGGCCTCCCAGGAGTGGCTGTGCCCTCTCCTCTGAGCCCCACTGCACCCCACACCCCCAAGCACGCACACACGCATGCAGACAACGCATGTGCATGCACACGGGAATGCAAATACGCGGACATGTTCCCCAGGAGAGTCCCAGGTGGGGACAGTGATGGCGTCTGTCCCAGGGGCCGGGGCCTCCCCATGGGGTCGTGGGACCCCCATGAGGAGGGGAGGCTCCTGGAATTCTGGGGGTGACACGTGTCACTGCCCTCTCCTCTCTGCATCCCTCTCTGTGTCACCCAGAGTGAGCCCCCACACCCCGAGACAGAAGCTCAGCCACCACGTCCAGTTGCCGGCCCCCGAGTGATGCCCCATCCACACCCCACCCGGGATCTGTGTTTCTGAGGTCCCCAGGGGAGGGGCTCGTCCAAGGTCACCTGTCCAAGGTCGCACGGGAGGGCGTGGGGACGGCGGCAAGATTGGAAGAGGTGGTCAGGAGGGGGCCTGGCACGCCTAGCCCCCGGGACTGCCCTGGGCAGAACGTGCTGAGGTCCCAGGGTCGGCCTGGCCATGTGGGGACGGCAGGGCTCCTGACGGCACAGGTCCTGACTGCACGTGGACGGGGAAGAGGTGGGGGCTTAGCTTGGACGTGCTCCATGGAGCCCAGGTGCCCCAGCTCCCCACACCCCAGTACCCGCCTCACCTGCAGCTGCAGGACTGACTGTCCAATAGGGAGGCAAGGCAGGCATCTGCCCCAGGCTCGGAGGGACCCAGGCTCCCCAAGCTGGAGGCTGCACCCTGGGGCACGACCTGGGGCTCCCCCGACACCCATGGGGGGCCCTCTCCCCTGACTGGGACAGCCGAGGCGAGGGGCATTGACAGAGAGAGTGTGGGGCCTGGGCCACAACCAGTTGCACCCCTGAGCGCTGGGCCAGGCTGGGGGGAGACAGGAGAAGCTGAACTACAACTCCGGGGGAGCTTCGTGCAGGAGGTCGAGCCGGCACCAGGAGCAGGACCGAGGGACAGCCAGGCATGGAGGGACGGGAGTGGGGGGGCACACACGCATGCATGTGTGCGTGCAGTGCGTGCCAACGTGGGAGCGTGTGCACATGCAGTATGTGAGTCGCCAGTGTGCGAGTGTGTGCACGTGTGAGTGTGCACAGGTGGCTGGGTGTGCATGTGTGAGCATGTGTGTATTGTGTGTGTACATGTACGTGTGCTGTTGTCAAGAGGAAGGCTCCCTGGGGGCGCCACGGGACAGGTCAGGGCCGGCAGGGCAGCAGTGGCGGGCGCCCTCTCCTTCACTGACTTCTGCTCCTATCCACGCAGGCTCTGCAGTCACGGCCACAAGCATTCCTCAGGGGATGAGCCGTCACCCCTGAGCCGGAATCTGGTCCTCACTAAGACTCGCCCTCCCCAGCCCCAGCCACTGCAGGGGCACAGCACCCTACAGTTCACGGCCCCACACTCTCGGGCGCAGGGCAGCGGGACGTCCCAGCCTGGAGTCACAGAGTCTCAGAGAAGCGGCTGCTCCAAAGTCACCACGCCAAGCGGGAGGGAGGTTCAGGCTGGCTCAGGGCTGGGAAGAGTGAGCCCAGAGGAACGGGGTGGGACCTGGGGCTTCATGTGCTCCCTCCATCCTCCGTCCAGGCGTGGGTCGGTGACTCGGCCAGGCCACCCTGGACGGCCCTGCAAGGCTCCAAGGCCCTGCCCACCAGCACCTCACATTCTCTACCACCAGCCACTCCTCCACCTGTTCTCTCACCTTGGGGATCCCTCCGTCTGCAGCTCAGCCAGGAGGCAGCACCCCCAACACCGGCCACAGCCGGGAGGGGATGGGGACAGCCTGGGTCTCATCTCACTGCCCACCGCGGCCTCTGAGCCCCTGGAAACTCCCTGGGCTGGGGCCCAACTCTGGCCACCTGCCCTAGAGGCCTCTCCCGGCCTCTGGTGGTGCTGGGGCCATGATCCCACAATCACACAGCAGGGCCCAGCGGGCCATGGGGACCCCCTCTACACCCCCTCAAGTGAGCCCTCGAGGACATCCACAGGCCTCCATGGGTGGGAAGACGGGCGGTAGGACCGGCACGAAGATGATGGGGATGCCAAAGGTGAGGGTGAAGGTCCTGGAGGGGCAGCGGGGGGTGAGGGTGAGATAGGGGGCCGATGGGGGTGAGGTGGGGCAATGGTGGGGGGTAGGGTGGGGTGGGGGTGAGGGTGTGTGTGAGGTGAGCCAGGTCCCGGGGCGTACATAGAACACTTCCATTTGTCTAAACCATTTACAGGACAGACACACAGTTGTTCTTGTGGAGGCAAAGAACATTCTGGAAGGACAGGGTTACACAGGGCGGCAGGACTGGGGTCTGGGGTGGGAAGGAGACCCCTTTGCACTCTGGCCTTGTGGTGCTGTTCCCATCATGTGTCACTTTTTCAACTAAGAGAAATGAGTTAACAGGAAAAGGGGGGGCGGGGCAGGACATAGGAGCCCCTTTAGCGGGTTTGTAGTCGTCCCCTGAGCTCCAGCCCGGGTCCTACCCAGGGAGGCGGGAGACCGCCGTCCGCAGGGCACAGGTGAGACGGAGTGGGGGAAGGCTCCCTGGGACCTGGGGCGGAACAAGACCTGAACCCACGGTTCTGCAGCCAGCTGCATCTTCGGGTCTCGGGGTCTCACCGCCTGGGCCCGCCCTGCAGGGGAGGGGCCCGTGCCGTCACCTGCAACTGTGCGCCCACCAGGGACTGAGCTCCCACTCTCAGATCCCCTCTCAGGCCTGGCTCTTCTGGCGACTGTAACAGGCAGGAAGAGGGGCTCTCTCGCGGCCCTGCCGGCCCTGATGTTCCCCGATGTGAACCCACAGCGGGGCCCAGACTCCAAGGCAGGGCCCACCGTGTGCCCTTTTTCTTCACGGGACACGCACGCATGTTGTGCGACTGTTCTACGAACGCTGTTCAGGGGTCTTGGATAGGTCAGGGTAGTGGCTATGCTGTTGAGATGAACCAAGTGTGGACTGCGGTGCTGATGTGCACATGGCGGCCCCGTGCCCCTGGGCGTGGCTTCGCCTCCTGTACCCTGCTGCCCGCAGGGGCGCCCACCATCTCTTCACATGTCCATCAGGCCAAGTCACCATCCTCCTCAAGACCCTCCCTTGGCTCTGCTCTGGTCCCAGGACACGGCCCGAGGCCCCCAGGCCTGAGGTTTGGCCCCGACCCCGGAAGCTCTCCGTCCTGCGTTTACCCTCCTCTCCAGCTCCAGTACCCCTCACACCTGCATGCTCACCTGCCACTGGGCCTTTGCATGGCTGCTCCCTCCGCCAAGAACCTTGGAAGCCCTTCAGCACTGCCTGTCCACCCCTTCTGTGGGCCCTATTCTAGCTGCCACTTCCTTGTGGAAGCCTCTCGGGGGAGCCCCACCTCTGGGCTCTGGCAGGCGGTGGTTGTCTACTTCCTAGAGCTGATCACGTAGCCTGTCAGGGTGTCTTTCCTCCAATATGCCCACCAGCTTTCACTCTGGGGGGGCATGCCCTCTGCCTCACCCTCACTGCCCCCCCAGGGCAAGTGTGTACACGTGGGCACCCATACGTTTAGTATGTGTGTGCATGTGGGCTGTGCAGAAGGTATCCGGGCCGTGTGTGTTTACCCAGAAATCACAGCTCTGCCCCACGGCGCAGCTGCAGCCAGGGAGGCCGGAGGCCAGAGAGTTCCAGAGGACAAGGGGAGACTGTGGGTTTGCTGGCACGGAGGGGGTTAACAAACCTTCCAGGTTTGGGGTCTCCATGGGGGGTGGTTAGAGCTTTACTCCCAGGGGTCCGCCTCTGGCACACAGCGCAAGCACAGGACCTGCCCACGGTAAAACGTGGTTCGACTACATACGCATCCAGGGCGCACGTTCACACCGGACCTGCACCGTGCCATGCACACACATGTGGCACTTTGCATGCCTGCACACACATGCCGGCAGCCTGCTGGCGGGGCACACATGTACACATGCACACAAACACGCTCGCTCACGCCTGTGCACAGTGCATGCGGGAGCTGGGGCCAGGCGAGTTTGGAGAGAAACGGTGACGGGGGCTCGGGCTGAACCGCGAGTGACCGGCCCTGGCGGGGGAGCAGAGGGACCGGCGAGCGGGCGGCTGTGGCGGGGGGCTGCCCAAGATGGGGCGGGCGCCTTGGACCGCGGAGGAGACGGAAGGGGTGGGCAGGGCGGCGAGCGGGCGCGGGCGCCCTCTCCCGACAGCCCGAGGCAGCGCGCCGCCCTCCGCCACCGCAGCCCCGCGCGCAGCCGGGGCCCCGAGCCGGAGGCGTCCCCAGGGGGCGGGCTCAGGGCCCAGGACCCGTTCCGGGAGGCGGGGCCCAGCCAGGCGAGCCGGCCAGGGGACGCGGGCGCCACGGTAGGCTACCCGCTCCCCGGCCGCTCGCCTGGCCCTACCGGGCTGCCTCCTCTCTGGCCCCGCGGCCGTGCGTCCGCAGGCGCCCAGCTGCCTCGGACCTGGCGGGTCCGGACGCCGCAGGCTCAGCACGCTGCGGGCCCAGCTCGTTGGATCTCGGGACAGGCGCAGAGGGCCTGGGCCGGAAGGGCTCGGAGAGCATAACCCGCGCCCCCATTTCACCGACGCGGCCACCAAGGCCCGCGGAGCCTGCGGACGAGGGAGGGCTCCGAAACTTGGCTGCGTCTTCTCCGGGCCCGGGGTCCGGGGGAGTGCGGCGTGATGTCGAGGGCGGCGAATCGTATTTTTCGCCCCCGCGCGGGAGCACGGCGGGAACAAGCGCCCTTCTCCAGGATCGGAGGCGGCAAACTCCCCGCTCGAGCCTCCCATGCCGCGCCTGCCCGCGGAGCCGCGCGCTGCCCGGGCGCATTCCCGCCGGCCTTGGGATCGGCCCCCCGCCGCCCGGGCTCCGGGGCTCCCGAGCCGGTCCCCCGTCGCCCAGATCCAGGCGCAACAAGTCGGAAAGCAGCGCGAGGAGCGGCGAGCGAGCCGGGAGGGAGGGCGCCGGCGGGGCGCGGGGCGCTCCGGGATCCCCGAACGCGCGCAACGTCCGCCTCCGGGGACCGGGCGCGAGCGGCGGGCGCTCGGGGCTGACTCGGCGGGCGGCCCACACCCCCTCCCAAGGCTCCGACTCTGCGCGGGCGGGGGCGCGCCCAGGAGCCCCCGCCCCCTCCTTCGCCTGCTTGACCTTGCTCGGGTACTCATAGCCGGACCCTGCGGTACCCGGCTGTCCGGGAGCGGAGTTTCACTGCCGCCTGCGGTCGGAGAGGCAGAGGTTCCCTCTTCGACCTCCCTCGCTGCCCATCGGCTGCGGGGGTCTCAGAGAAATGGAAGGCTTCAGGGTTCTAGGAGACGCTATGGCCGCGTCCCCAGACCCCAAACACCATATGCCACCTCCCGGATATGAAAAGGGACCCCAGCTTCCCGTTCCCCCACGTCCCCACCCGCGCGGCCGCTGCTCAGCCCCCGCGGCGGCTCTCGCTCGGAGGGGGCGTGTATTTGTGTTTGTGGGGGAGGACACCAAGGGTCTCCTTGGGTCCCAAGGGTGGGAAGGGAGAGCACACCTCCCAGCCCCCTCCCCAACACGTACACCAAGCGGCTCCTCTAGAACGGGAGTGCACGCCCCCGCCCACCCACTGCCCTCATGCCTTTCAACTCCTCGGGAGTTGCCGCTAAGGAATGCTCGCCCCAGACCCGGGGGAATGGGACGTGATGAGGAGCGCGCGGAGGGAAAGGGTGCTGACGGAGGGGTGGGTTAGGGCTCGTCCAGTCCCAGCCTGGGTCCTTGCGCTCCAAGAAATTCGGAAGCCCAAAATAAAAGTGGAAAGGGTAAGGTGCCCAGGGGGCCAGGGTCTGGGTGCCAGGCTGGGCGCTCTCTCTGGGCTGCCTGAGAAGCGACCCAGCAGGAGCCACCGCGGCCCGGTGGAGGGACCCGGCTCCGAGCTGCAGCCTCTGACGAGCCCTCCCGGCCACCTCGCTACCCGGCGATTCCCAGCCCCGCGGCCCCCTCCGAGGCAGGCCCGAGGCGCGCTCTCCCCTGCCCAGGGAGCTGCGGGGATCAGCGGGAGAGGACTCCTGTCTGGGCTCAGAGCCCCCAGCCTCCCCAGGAGGGGGCGGGGGCCATGCTCATTCCTCGAGGCAGCTCCGCACGGCTGCAAGCTAGCGCGGCGACCGGGGAGGGCCAGCGGCCTCTGCCCGCTGGGCATGGAGACCAAGGAGTGCCCAGAGCCTGGCCTCGCTGCTAGGCAGGGCTGACCCAAAGTTCGGAGCGGCTTATCCGCGGGGCCTGTCCGACCGAGTGAAAAAGACGACGAGAAGGGAAGGAACCAGGGCGTGTGTGTGTGTGTGTGTGTGTGTGTGTGTGTGTGTGTGGAGGGGGCGCGATAGGGAAGCCCTCGCCTGATTTGGGGGAAGAGAACCTCCGGGGAGTCTCCACCGCCAGTGCTGGGTCTAGGGGTGAGAGCTGCGAGGGGGAGCCTGGGGGCTTTCCGTGCCCACCCCGGGCTCTATGCGTGGGGGAGCACAGCTCGGGGCCCACAATGTCTGTAGGGCTCTGGGTGTGATTAGGGGAAGGGAGAAACGTTGGGGTGTCTTTCCTAAACCTACCTGAGTCTATGTGTGGCTGTGGGGGCTCACGTCTGGGGCTCCCCAAGACCCTTGCCGGCATCTGTATGTGCTAGGGACACAAGGGGAACGCCTTCCCCAGCGGCCCCGGGTCTGCATGTGATGGGGAGGGGGCGCCTTCCCCCGCCCAACCTGCCAGCCCGGCCAGGCTGCCTGTGTGTGGATGGGGGAGGTGAGCAGCGCTGAGGAGCCTCTCCCACGTCCAGGGTCGCCCCCTCCTCAGCCCGCCCGGTGCGGGCGCGCGGAGACCTGCCAGATTCCGTCGCCGCCTATGGGGGAGGCAGTGGCTGGGGGGGGGCAAACTCCCGAGCTCCGAGCGCAAACCTCGATCTGCGAAGCTCCAAACGGCGAAGTTAGGAAGTCCGGGCGTCCGCCCCTCCCCCGGCCCCCTCCCACCTGGCTGCGCCCCCTCTCGCCGCGCCCCCAGCCCGCAGCCGGAGCCTTCCTTACCTTCCCCGGCAGCAGCGGCCCCGCCGGCGAAGACTTGATCCGGCCAGTTGCAAATCCCCAGGAGCGCCCCGCGTCGCCGGCGGCCGAGCCGGGCGCCCGACCGGAGGGGGGGGCCCTCGCGCCGCCGCCGCCCCCGGCCCGCTCCAGGCCTAGCCGGGACGCCCCCCGGAGCGCGCCGCCGGCGCACGCAGGCCCCCTCCTCTCCCCCCGCCTGCCGGAGCCCCCCTGGCGCCGCGGAGGTCCGGATGCCCCGGGCTGCGGGCGATGCGGGGCGCGCGGGCCCAGGCCCGGCCAGGACGCGGCGCGGCCGCCTGGGCTCCCGGCTCGCCGGCTCCGCGCTCCTTCGCCGGGGCCGCCGCCAACGCCGCGCCCGCCGCCGCCTGCGCCCGCCGCTCCCTCTCCGGCCGCCGCCGCCGCTCCGCTCCTCTCGCCTGCCCCGCTCTTCTCGCCTTTTTTCCCCTTCCTGAGGGGGGGGCGAGCCGAGCCGAGCCGGGGGCGGGGCGGCGCGGGGAGGAGGAGGAGGAGGCCGAGGACGGGAGAAGGAGGAGGAGAGAGGCGAGCTGCTTCCCCCCACCGGGCTGCCGGCGCTCCCCAATCTCTCGCTCTCTGAAACTGGATCCCGAATCGGGAGCCAGAGACTGCATTACGGATTACATCAGGCTTTATAGAGCTTCCAGATCACACATTAGAGGGGAGCGCGAGCGGGGGGCGGGGTGTGGGGGAGGGGAGCGAGATAAGGGGGGGGACGGGGATAAAATGCACACACGCGCGCACACCGAGGAAAGCCCAGCTCCGGCCCCATGCAGCACGGAAGCCAAGAGTTGGGTCTCTGTTCTCTGCCTCTTCCAGGAGCCGAGGGGTGGCTGCCGGCTCGCTGGCTGGAGGATGGATGGATGGGTGGGTGGATGGACGAGTGGGTGGGTAGCTGGATGGATGGATAGATGGATGGATGGATGGACAGACGGCAGATGGACGAAGAGAAGGAAGTTACAGGGGGTTGTGCATAGACAAGTTAGGTGCATGGGAGGAAGGGGTGGGGAAGCATGGATGAGGTAAGTGGGTGTAGATGGAGATGTTCCAGGGGATGGATGGATGGACAGATGCCTGGAAAGATGGGTGGGATGTCCGATGGAAAGGGGGAGGGGGGTGGATGGACGGGTGGATGGATGGAGGAAAGAGGATGGACGGACTGGATAGGTGGGTACATAATGGGTGGTTGGCATTTGAGACGAGGGCTATGCAGATGGAAGGATGGTGCACGGACAGGTGGATGAGAGTGGGTGGGCAGGTTGGATGGAAGGTGGAATGAGTGATGGGCAGGAGATAGAGTCAGAGGCACAGACTCTGGACCCCATCCAAGAGGATCAGAGGCTGGGGAGTGCCTGAGGGCCAACTTGAACTGCCCAGGTTGGGTTTGTCCAGTCTCCTCAGGGGCCTCCTGTTCTGAGAGGTGCTGAGAGAGGGGCTTGGGAGAAGAGCCAAAAGGTGGTGGGTTTGAAAGTGAGGTATAGCCCACATTTACTCTGTGTGGCTGTCCTCAGTCATTCCCTCCCCATTCTCATCCTCTATCCATCCTCCTTTGACTTAGTGACAGTGGGGACATCCCATTCCCATGTTTGGATTTTGTTTTCCATAAGCTGATGGAGAGATGGCCCCTTTAGCAGCTTCATCTCCCAACTTAAAGTGTCCCTAGTCCCTCTTTTTCTGAGACCTTTGGCCAGATACCCACAGAGGGCCTCTCTAGAATGAAATTCAAAATCTTGTAAGAATGACCTCAGGGAAGTTACTTCAGGGTTCTTCTCTATTAGGTTGCGCCTGCTTCCCAGCCCCTTGCTCCTTTTTCACAACTTGTGGTCCACTCTGAATGCAAGATCCTCTTTGGCTCTGCCTGAATATCCAATACACACTTATCATCTTAGCAGTCCACTAATGTTTTTGCTGCCCAAGCCCAACATCTGGTCCAGCTGTCTGCTTTTCTCAGCAGACTCAGCTGGAGGCTTCATCAGGGTGTCATCACTGTCACCATCAAACATGAATTCAGAATCATTGTCACCATTCTCAACCTGAATGTCAGCTTCCACCCCCACACCGTTCTCCGTGACCATCACCATAACCCCCAACCGGTGCCGCTATAGCACCATCACGGTCAACACCATCACCGGTCACTGGCAGCACCCCCTACCCCCCACCAGCACCAATCTCCAGGGGGCAGGGGGAAGGACAACTCAAGGCAGCCTTATGCCCCCCCCCACCCCCGTCCCCAGGGAAAGGGCCTTCTTCCGCAAGTCTGTGAGCTGGGGGAGGAGATGGAGGTGGTGCGGGGGCGGGCGGGGGGGCTGCACCTGCCCACCCTTCCTAGGCCCGGTCCTCTGCAGCTGTCCTTGCCTCTCCGTCCCCTCGCTGCACTAGCAGCCCGTGGCCACCAGGGGGCCTCTGATATTAACGGTGAGGCAGCCCCAAGGGTGCCGGCAGCTCTGAGTCAGGATTTCAGTGGTTGCTCTGCCACCAGCCTTCTCCCTGAGGATGGGGGGCTGGGGGGGGGAGCAGCCCTCCCCGGCTCCTCTGCTTTGGGACCTGGGCTGGGGTCCCCAGGGCAGGCTGGGGCCCCCTCCAACCAGGCCATCCAGGGCACGGAGGTGTCCCCTCAGACTGGGGCTCCTCGGCAGGGCCATGCCTCCCCCATCCCTGCACGGGGGCTCCTTGCTTCCCTCCCTGACTTGCCTCTTTTAGAAAAATTGTCCTCTTGCCCCCGTTCCTGATCCAGGACCCCTCCTAGAGGCAGCGGGGACTCGCACTTACCATGCTCATCCCCAAGGAGAGAGAAGGGTTGGGTTGGCCCCTGCAGATCAGATGTAGGGAGTTCTGCCCACTGCCCCCCAGACCTGGCTCCCTGTTGAGCGCCCTGAAATAGAGCCTCAGTTTCCCTGCTGGTACATGGGTATCTTGACTGAATGGTTTTGAAGGTTTCTTACAGCCCAGACCCTCCAGGATTCTAGAACTCTGAGCCAATGGCCACTTTTCCCGCCATTTGTTACCAATTTACATCTAGCACCTCCTCCACCAACACTTGCCACACCCCTGCCCTCACCACTGTACCATCCCACACCTGAACCTGGGGGCCTGGCCACAGCTTGAAGAAACCCAGGATGGGCTCAGCACAGGAGGTTGAAATTTATGCTGTCCCACTGGGCCAACCCTATCCAGCTGGACACCACATCCTAGAACCCGCTCCCCCAGCCCCAGAGGGAGCCAGACTCTTGGTACCTTAAATGTCCTATTGAAGGCCATAAACCACTCCCTGACCACAGCCATCCACTCAGTCGTGACCCCTGACTCACTGATCACTGACCCTACAGACTAGCTGAGCCCTGACCCTGGTCACACTCTGAGCCCTGACCCTGGTACTGTCTGAGCCCTGACCCTGGTCATACTCTGAGCCCGGGCCCTGGTCACTCTCTGAGCCCTGACCCTGGTCACTCTCTGAGCCCTGACCCTGGTCACTCACTGAGCCCTGATCCTGGTCACTCACTGAGCCCTGATCCTGGTCACACACTGAGCCCTGATCCTGGTCACTCACTGAACCCTGATCCTGGTCACACACTGAGCCCTGATCCTGGTCACTCACTGAGCCCTGATCCTGATCACACACTGAGCCCTAATCCTGGTCACTCACTGAGCCCTGAGCCCAGGTCAGTTTTACTCCTCCAGCTCTTTGGTCTAGAGGCTGGGTGTAGACTCAGGTATCCCTGAGGGTGGGAAGCAGGAGCACTTTAGGGGCTGGGAGGACCCAGGGTGGAACAGCAGGAAGTATACTCAAGTCCTGTCTATTTCCAACCATTTTCACGTGGGCCCATCCCACCTCAGAGGGAGAAGTGAGGGCTCGGGGAGGGGGGCTAATCTGAGGTCATGTGGGAAGCCAGAGGGTCTAGAACCAAGCTCCCCAACTCCCGGCCAGTGGTCTCCCCACCCTCCCTCCAGGGGCAGAGGCGGAGTGAGGGCCCCTAGCATCTTGCCACCCTTCCCAGGGCCTTCAGAGGCCAACTGGCGGCTGGATTGGAGGGGACAGCACAGGATTTCCCCCCAGGGACATCTGTGGTCCTCTCCCGTGGTCACTCAGTGAACTTTGCAAGCTAGACGAAGAAGGGGAGGGGTGGGGGCTGAGCCTGGTGAGTAATTAGCTGTTCACATGCACGATAATTAACTGTGGATGCAACAGATCACAGTTACCTCCCAGTCAGGACATATAGAGCCTGGCCACCACTCAGCAGGAGCGAGCCCTGCCCTGTGCCTGCTCCACCCTTGGCACCCCAACTCCTGCCACCCCCAGCTCGGCCATGAGTCCCTCAGGCTGTGACATTGGGAGGGAAGGGAAAAGAGGAGGAACGGTTGCGGAGGAAGGATGCGAGGGCAGAGTCTCCCAGCTCCTGCGGTTAACCACAAGGTTCTAAAGGATGAGGCTCAGAGGAGCCCCTCCTCCTAGAAGCCCTCCCTGATCTCCCCGTTGGCAGAAATATCCCTTCCTGTGTCCCAGGCACATCGCAGGCCCCTATCTCAGCCCATCCACAAAGTCAGACACTGGGGACCCTCCCTGATCCCTCTGCACAGGGCCCCTGCTCCCACCTGGGCCAGAGGAGGACAGTGACCAGATCCTCCACTAGGGGCTCTGCGCCCCAGGGCCAGCCCAGAGCTCGGGGGACGGGGCAGGCGCACGGTGGGTCCTGGGCAGACACGCAGTCAGCTCGATTCTGTGAAGTTCCACAGTCCTCTGCTGACCGTCAACCTGCACGGGCCCAGGCCGGGTCTGGACACACGGAGGCCTCTCAGGTGTGGTCTGCTCAGTAACGGTCTCGGCTCAGAGCCAGAGTCAGGGGGAGTTACGAGGAGGCGGCAGCAGGAAGCCCCGGGGAGGCCGGCCTGCCCTCCCTCCCTCCCTCCCCTCTCTCTGCAGGCTGCCCACCGCGGGGCTGGGGCTGGGGAGAAGGCCTGATCCTCAGGCCCAGAGCCAGTCTCCACATGGCTCTGTCCAATGGAAGGGACGGAGGCCACGTTCTGTGTCTGCACCGTCCAATATGGCCACCACTGGCCACGTGTGGCTGCTGAGCACTTGACATGTGGCTCGTGTGCCCAAGGAACTGAATTTGTAATTTTTCTTGCTTTTGATTAATTTCACTTTCAACAGCCGCATGTGGCTGGTGGCTGCTGTATTGGAGAGCCCCGCTGGGGACAGCCCTTCCAGGCGGAGTCCGGCCTCCACGAGTCCTGAGGCTCCCCGAGGGTGCTCCCGGGCCAGAGGGTGCCTGAGTTTTATGTTAACTCAACTGTAGGAGCACACCTCCTGTGGCTGCAGGCGGCGCCCCCCACATCAAGGCTCCTGGGGGGAGTGGGGAGACTCAGCATGGGTTGACATGGTCACTGCAGCTGGACCAGACAGGCTGGACTGTCCCGACTGCTCTATTTGCTAGCTGTGTGACTGCAGGCAAGTTGCTTACCCACTCTTGGCCTGCCTCATCTGTAAACTGGGGACAATAGTGGTTGCCCCCGTGTGGTCTTTGTTAGGGTTCGATGAGTGAATCCAGGCAGCCTTGGCACAGATGGCGGGCACCAGCGGAGGCGTGGGCTCCGCGTCAGAGTGGCGACTCTCCCGCTCTCTGGAGCCAAGCGTCCTGCCAGGGCCCAGCTCCCAGCCCCACTGCTGCCTCCTCTCGCCACTCAGCCCAGCCCACGGCACAGGACCCCTTCTTCTGGCCCGTTGGGCCACTGCCTCATCCTCCTCTGGCCCCCACGCCATGAGCTCCCTGTCCCCACTCGCCTCCAGGGCCACAGAATGAGTTTCCGTGGACCCACTGTGCACACCCTCAGCGCACCCACCAGCCCCGTGGGCCCACCCACCACACCCACACCACCCATACCACCCACCCCCTAGCTGACTGGCTGAGTGATGGGCTCGGGGCTGGCAGGGCAGGGAGACGGGAGGGAAGAGCTCCCCTTAATTCCAGCCGTTACAACCATCACCACTGGGAAGTCCCTCCTACACCCGGCCTGAAGGCTTCCTGCTGCAGTCTCGCCCGGGTCCTCTGTCTGATCCCTTCTCGCCACCTCTGCATAAGGCCCTGGAGAATGCAGCCCTGCCTGACGGGGAGACCTTGGGCCAACGCCTCACCTCCCTTGTTGAGGGGTCACTTGGGGGGCACCAGGCCTGGAAAGACTGAAGTCCCTTCAACCGGGCAGGGGGCTTGTTTCATGGACGGTTGGAAGCCCGTGAGGGCGTGGGGGTGTGGGCACCCTGGAGCGAGACGTGCTTCTTGACAGCGGGCCACGCAGATTGGCGGGGGGGGAAGTGGACGTCTGGGCAGAGGTGAGGAGGGAGGTTACAGGTAGGGGAGAGCAGCCAGTCCTACTTCAGATTCTGCCGAGCCCACCTCTGCCCTTGTCGGGGCGGGGCAGCGTTATTTCTCTGTGCTCTCAGAAAGGCTCAGAGAGGTGAAGGCGCTGGCCGAGGCCACACAGTGGGTCCGTGATGGCGGGAACCAGGGCAGCTGCCAGGAGGGAGAGGAAGGAAGGGGCCCTTGTTTGGAGGAACTCAGGACCAAGTGCTTTGAAGACTTTCTCCTGCCCGGTCCTCAGGCCTGGGCAAGTCTGCGAGGCCGCTGCCTTTCACAGCCTAGCCGGGCTGCGCAGACCAGGGGCCGGCCTCGCAGCCCACCTGCAGGTCCAGGACGCCTGGAGCCGCTGGCCGGGGTGCTGACTCGGAGCCCTCAGCCTGCTCCCGGGGAGTGCGGGCGGCCAGCAGGCTTATGTAACGGAGCGGCCCTACCCGCTCCCCGGGCGCCCTCGCCCACCCTGGCCCTCCCGGGGAAGGAGGAGGCCTGGGGAGTTTCGGGCTATTTTCAACCACTGGTTCTCACAACTCTCCGGGTGAGAACCAGGCGAGATTGGTGGGTGTTCCTCACACGCCCGGGGGGCCTGCAGAGGAAATGCGGGTCAGGGAGAGGCGAGGTGGCACCAGCCGGGCGACCAGCTGCTGCTGTGGGGCTCCCGGGGCGGGGGCCGGCTGGGGAACCCTTGAGGCCTCCGAGGCCTGCAAATTGTGGAGCCTCGATGTCCGCTCTCCGGACACTTGCTCAGCAGCTGTGCTGGCCAGACTGACTCCACGCCCTGTCTCCTCTGCCCTCTAGGCAGCTGCCAGAGGCCGCAAGACATAGTGCCATTCCAAAGCTGGAGAAACTGCAGCTCAGAGAGGTGGGGTGACCTGCCCAAGGTCACACAGCCAGGGACTGGGATTGACACCAAAGCCTGCACTCTGACGGGGGTGGGACCCAGAGTCGTGGACTTGCTCTTCAAGATCGACAGGGCAGAAAGGAAGGAGAGGGGACTGTTGTGTGTGGAGTCCCTGCCTTGGCCAGGAGCTGCACTGGACACGTCCGAAGCACTATTTCCAGTCTTCAAAACATCCTGACTGAGCCCTGATCCTAGGCATACACTGATCCTGATCCTTGATCACAGTCTGAGCCCTGATCCTGGGCAGACAGTGATCCCTGATCCCTGATCACAGTCTGAGCCCGGATCCTGGGCAGACAGTGATCCCTGATCCCTGATCGCAGACTGAGCCCTGACACTCGTCACACCTCGTCACACCCTGAGGATGGGCATCAGCTGCAGTCATTTGCCCAGTTTCCGTCAAGCCCCTCTTCTGGGCGTGGCACCCTGTCCACAGGCCAATCCCCCACGCCCCCCACTGCACTGATTCCCAAAGCAGGCCCTGTGTGGACTTCAGGGCCTGTGCCAACAACTGGCCCAGTTTCCCCTTGGGGCCCTCCCTCTGGGCTGAGCAAGCCCCAGGGAATGCGGATGCCAAGTAAGCTCTGGGAGCTTTCAGTGGAGGGAGATTAAGCGTTTAATAAACAGTGCAGTGAAAGTCAATACGGACAATCAGGGAGATCAGGGAACCAACAGGAGCAGAGGCTGGAGGTGGCATTGCCGGCTCTGTGCGCTCCCTGCCACACTTGGTGCACAGCGGCTCCAAGCGGCTCAGACAGCGGATGGGCCCTCTTGCCCCTCTCTGGGGCAGGCTGAGTTCTCCCCACCCACCCCATGCCCTGCCCAGACCCCAACCAAGCCAGGCACACTCCCTCCCGTTCGCAGCCTGTGTGCTGAGCACAGCCAGGCCCAAAAGAGGCCCCGGGCGTCCACCATCTGGGCCTCCACGTGGGTCGGCCCCACACCTCAGGCCCTGATGTCCCATCTGGCTGTCACTGGGTGGGGGCCTGGTCTGGGCACCCCAGGACACAGCCCAGCCTGGGTGGTAGGTGGCCAGACAGACAGAGGTGCAGAGGGCAGTGGATGACAACTCCACACCAGGGTTTCTCAAAGGGTGGCCTTGGACCCCTGGGGGTCCACGAGGGTGACACTGGGACTGGGCCCCAGGGGGTCCTCATAGCCCTGAAGTCTGAGACCCACCTTGGGGGGAGAGGGGCTGGGCCTGTGTGAGAAGGCTGACCCCCACTCTGTGCCCTGAGCCTCCGAGGCCGTCCCTGCCTTCCTGGTGGTCATCTATTCCCGTCTGCCCCATCCCAGCAGGGCCTGGGCTGGGGCAGTCCCGTGTGCTCCTGTGTACTAATGATGCTGACATTGATGTGCCCTTGCATGTAGGCACACCCCTCAGGGGCCAGGCCCTCAGAAGCCCCTCAACCTGCTCCGGGCTCTCCCTCTGCTCGAGGAGGAGGATGACAGGCAAGGCTTGGGGGCTGGCGGGGCCACAGACGGAGGGGCTTGGGGCCCAGTTTACTGTGTGATGGAGACCCTCCCGCCACTCTGGAACTCAGGCCCCCACCCGCCGTGCCACTTGTTACAGCGGCCTGGGCCCACCCCAGCAGACACGGAGGCCCATGGAGGAGAAGGAGGCCCGGGGAACACTCACATTTAGTGAGCAGGTGACGGGAGGAGCGTGCGTGCATGAGAGTGTGTGACTGTGAGCATGTGAACGTGCACATATGTACACACGCATGGGCGTGTGGCACGCGCATGTGTGTGCGTGTGCCCATCTGTACTCCGCCTCCTCGGGCCCATGGGACCTGCAGCAGCCGGAGGGAGGGGGCCTGAGCCCTCCCCTCCTCCCGGCCCCGCCCCCATGCCCCCCCGCCTCCCCCCACAGCAGAAACTTGGCTCTGGTGTCAGGTTCCAACGAGGACGCAGGCCCCACAGGCTGCCCTGGCACAGCCAGCTCCTCCTCGCGCAGATTAAAACGCTTAACAAGGAGAACAAGGTGGGATTTGACGCAGTTTCCACCACAGGCGACTGCGGGACGGGCCCCTCCCCACCCAGACTGAGACTGGCGTTTCCAAGGCATTAGGGTCCTTCCTGGCCACCCAGTAGGTGGACGGCTCTGGCCAGGGCTGGCGAGAGCTGCCTCCATGGGCCCCACTGGCCCACAGGCAGAGGTGGGCTCCTCCAGCCAGCTAGGGCTGTCACCACAGCGCCCAGGGCAACCTCCCTGGGGCCTAGGTCCTGAAGTGGGGCCAGCCTTGGCCTCTTTGCTCCTGCACCAGCCACAGCAGGGTGGGCACCGGAGCGGGGCACAGAGTCTGGGCCTGGGGCGGACACACCACACCCTGCCCCTGCCAGGCACAGAGCAGGCGGCCAACTCACACACAGCGCAGGAGGGCCCTCACGTCCCCTCGCTGTGGGACGAGCCCCCGGGGTACAGCCCACCTGCCTACACACAGGTGCACCCTCTACCGTGAGGAGGGGCAGGGAGCACGAGAGTGGGACCTGGGAGCCGTGAAGCATAGTGTGGGCCAGTCCCTTCCCAGCCTGGGCCTCAGTTTGCCCGAAGGTTCAATGAGAAAGTTGGGTTAGATCCTCAGGGCTGTTACGGTGGACTTTGGCCCCTCCCCAAGCCTGCTCCCCACCCGGGGCTGAGACCCTTCTGAAGGGCAGGCGT